>NC_092095.1:28307651-28607651 GCF_045679555.1 Salvelinus alpinus | reverse complement strand
CCAACATCAGTGCCCGACCTCACTAATGCTTTTGTGGCTGAATGGAAGCAAATCCCTGCAGCAATGTTCCAACATCTAGTGGAAAGCCTTCCCAGAAGAGTAGAGGCTGTTATAGCAGCAAAGGGGGGACCAACTCCATATTAATGCCCCTGAATTTTGGAATGAGATGTTCGATGAGCAGGTGTCAACATACTTTTGGTCATGTAGTGTACTTTTGGTTATGAGAGTACAGAGAACTGACAGGAAACTGGCATGTAATAAAGAAGGCTAGCAGATGGTTACACACACACACACACACACACACACACACACACACACACACACACACACACACACACACACACACACACACACACACACACACACACACACACACACACACACACAGTATCAGTCTCCATAGTCTGGTGATATTTCCAGGGCTGAACATGAAGCTCCTTACCCCTCTAGAGTCTGCTAACACACAGTCAATAAAACAAAGCACACAGACAGACACCTCTAAAATACTCTCATTCACTACAAAAGAAGACAATAGCCCCAGAAAAACCCAGTGGATAATGTTATTACACACAGACAGACAGAGAGAGAGAGAGAGAGAGAGAGAGAGAGAGATAAAGAGAGAGAGAAAGATAAAGAGAGAGAGAGAGAAAGAGAAAGAGAAAGAGAGAAAGAGAGAGAGAAAGAGACATTTGAAAAGGTCAAACTATCAGAGAATGATGGAAAATGACTCAGGTCGACTGAGTTTCTGTAGCTATAGTAAAAACCAACGATGTTTATCTAAAATATGAGGCAATAGATCATGGAAAGACCTATTGTTGCGCTCCCTCCATCACGCTGCAACTAAAATGAAAAAACGTAACGCTGACTGCCCTCCTGAGACATGAGAGGTATTAGGGGATGATGTGGCACACATGGCAGACACACAGACACACACAAACACACACACACACACGCACAAATGGCTGATGCCGGTTTCTAAATCAAGCGTAGCCAAGGCAGATTCTCTCTTCATACCACAATTTATGCGTCCCAAATGGCACCCTATTCCCTACATAGTGTATATGACCAGGTCAAAAGTAATGCACTAGATAGGGAATAGGGTGCCATTTGGGACGCTGTCAATGAGTTTGATCTTGGGCCCTACGTTGTTCTGTGACTAATTAACTGCAGTATCAAGAACAGATGTTTACTTCATGCCTGATATGAACACGTACGTAGCTGAACAGACGGGCTCTCAGGTATTGGGGAACGGAATGGGAATGCACTTTGGAAGACGCACGAAAGAGTTTTGGAAGACGTTGTAACCCATTATTCCATTGA
Source organism: Salvelinus alpinus (assembly GCF_045679555.1). NCBI lineage: Eukaryota > Metazoa > Chordata > Actinopteri > Salmoniformes > Salmonidae > Salvelinus > Salvelinus alpinus. Next base: position 28,606,331 of record NC_092095.1, on the reverse strand, counting down.
CTGAGATCTAAAATCAGGCTACGCTATATGATATTCATGATCTGATCGGACTACATTATCTAATCTGACTACATTGTCTGATCGGACTACATTGTCTGATCGGACTTCATTGTCTGATCGGACTACATTATCTAATCTGACTACACTATCTAATCTGACTACATTATCTAATCTGACTACATTATCGGATCTGACTACATTATCTAATCTGACTACATTATCTGATCAGACTACACTATCTAATCTGACTACATTATCTAATCTGACTACATTATCTGATTGGAGTACATTATCGGATCTTAATATCATCTAATGTTTATCATGACTGCAACCCTCTAAAGGTGGTGTGGATCTCTCAGATGGTAACTATATGTGTTTCATTTGGGGGAGGGATTTTTTTTGGCATCTAACCCCTGATTCAGTGTCAGCTATTTTTTGCCCCCCCCCCCCCCCCCCCTAATGGTTAAAGGGATCCTTCAGGACTTTGGCTATGAGGCCCTTTATCTACTACCCCAGAGTCCGATGAACTCGTGGACACCATTTTTATGTCTCCTCGTGCAGTTTGAAGGAAGTTACTAGCTAGCATTAGCGCAATTGCTAAATAGCGTTAGTGCAATGACTTGGAGTCTACGGTAACTGCTAGCCGGACTTCCAGTCATTTCGCTAACGCTAGTTAGCATTGGCTCGCCTAACTTCCATCATACTGGATGCAGAGACATCAAAATGGTATCCATGCGTTCATCTGACTCGGGGGAAGTAGATAAATGGCTTCATTGCCAAAATCTGGAAGGATGACTTTAATGTAAGGAGTAGACCAATCTGGTCCTTGATAGTTTTTTGGGTATTTATTTAACCTTTATTTAACTAGGCAAGTCAGTTAAGAACAAATTCTTATTCACAATGATGGCCTTGGAACAGTGGGTTAACTGCCTTGTTGAGGGGCAGAACGACAGATTTTTACCTTGTCAGCTCAGGGATTTGATCTAGCAACTTTTCGGTTACTGGCCCAACGCTCTAACCACTGGGCTACCTGCCGCCTCAAGCCTCAACCTCCACCTCAAGCTTTTATTGGCAGTCTCTACTGCTAGCACCGAGAGTAGCCAAGTGTCCAAATAGCTTAGTTCCCTATCACACTTATGGTGCAATTCCATATAGGATTTACGCTAACGTTTTACCCAAAAGGCTCAGACTTTTCTGTTTCCATCTACGCTGGCCAGCAACTGTCTCTCACTTGGGGTCAAAGCCAGGCCACTGGTACTTTTCAGCCTGCATTTACATAACAATGGTTAACTGTGAACTTTAACAGTTTCTCACAAAGCAACTGTCTCGATTATGCTGAGATTGTTGATTCTGCTCTTCACAAGTCCTCACTCCCAGCACTAGCTATGGAAACTTCCCCTAGTATAGCATAAGGGTGCATACACTAGTGTAACACTGGTGTTACAGTCCAAAAGCAGCGTTAGCATTCCCTCGGTTTTCACTGCTTTGTGCAGCCACGTCTCCTATACGCTAAGCAACGGTGGAGCCAGCTTCCCCCTGAAGCTAGGACAGCAGAGTCCCTTTCCCATCTTCTGAAAACACCTGAAACCCTGCCTCTTCAAAGAGTATCTTAAATGATCCCACAGCACCCCCCCTCACACCCCCCCGGTAAAAAAACAACAACAAAAAAGCCTTTTGTGAACTAACTTTCTAGCACAGACTTCACTGATAGCTACTTTACTGAGGAAAGATGTTCTTACTATGACAGATATGCGGTTGTGCCTCCTAGCTATCTTAAGATGAATGCACTGACTGGAAGTCACTCTGGACGAACAGAACCTGATAGGAGACCATTTGCCAAAGCTGCTTTTCTCTCCTTAATTAACAATAATGGAATTGATTCCAGCACTGGTCCTGTCAATATCCCCACCGTGCCTGTCTGACGGTGCCCTCAGGGCTAATCTGATCACCCCCCCTGTCATCAAAGACAATAAGACGAAGAGCCTTGGCAAGACGCAGTTCGCTTACCCCCCCTTAACAGACAGACACACATTGAAGAACGAAAAAGTTTGGTTTTCACCCCGCATCTCCTGAAATCTCAGTTGTTTTGCTTTAACATAAAAACCCATTGATATTTAGCCCTCATATCACAGAGATATGACAGTACTTAACGGGTCACCCAGATGGAAGGAGGGGGGGGAGATGGGAAAGATGTATTAAAACACTCTATGGCTGCTTTCCAAATTGCATCCAATTCCCTTTATAATGCTCTACTTTTGACCAGGGCACCTAAGGCTCTGGTCAGAAGCACTGCACTATATAGGCACAAACCCAGATTTCCAATTCTCACAGATGTTCTGAATCTTATAGAAACCCTGTATATCATTTCCATGTCATTATTCGATGGGGGTGGGTAGCCAATCAGGGGAGGGCCCCATGTGTGTGTGTGCCAATGGGGCGTGAGGAAACCGGGTCCACCCGGCTCTGCAGTGGTACTCCATCACCATCATTGTGCCGACACGCTGGGTGCTTTCAGCCAATCAAGGTGCTGGCCTGCTGTGCTGTTCTCGACCAATCACAGCACAGTCCCGCTGTGCCTATTCAGCAAATCACTTTGCTGGCCCGCTGTGTGTTCTGGGTGGCAGCCAGGCGCCAGAATGTGTGTGTGTGTGCGCGTGAGTATGGGTGTGCATGAGCATATGTGTGTGCGCGAGCGTGCATATGTGTGCGTGTGTGCTGGAATGGAATGTTGTGTCAAAGTATATTAGACAACCTGCAGAGAGAAGCTCTAATGTCTCTGCTGTTTCTCCTTCAGGACAGGAACAGAACACTGGGCAGACAGGAAGGACGTAAAACTATAGAAGTCATATCAATCCTATCAGCCTGTCAACGGGAGACGTCGGGAGAAGTCTTTCGCAAAGGGTGGAGACCAGAGAACGTGTGTGTGTGTGTGTGTGTGTGTGTGTGTGTGTGTGTGTGTGTGTGTGTGTGTGTGTGTGTGTGTGTGTGTGTGTGTGTGTGTGTGTGTGTGTGTGTGTGTGTGTGTGTGTGTGTGTGTGTGTGTGTGTGTGTGTGTGTGTGTGTGTGTGTGTGTGTGTGTGTGTGTGTGTGTGTGTGTGTGTGTGTGTGTGTGTGTGTGTGTGTGTGTGTGTGTGTGTGTGTGTGTGTGTGTGTGTGTGTGTGTGTGTGTGTGTGTGTGTGTGTGTGTGTGTGTGTGTGTGTGTGTGTGTGTGTGTGTGTGTGTGTGTGTGTGTGTGTGTGTGTGTGTGTGTGTGTGTGTGTGTGTGTGTGTGTGTGTGTGTGTGTGTGTGTGTGTGTGTGTGTGTGTGTGTGTGTGTGTGTGTGTGTGTGTGTGTGTGTGTGTGTGTGTGTGTGTGTGTGTGTGTGTGTGTGTGTGTGTGTGTGTGTGTGTGTGTGTGTGTGTGTGTGTGTGTGTGTGTGTGTGTGTGTGTGTGTGTGTGTGTGTGTGTGTGTGTGTGTGTGTGTGTGTGTGTGTGTGTGTGTGTGTGTGTGTGTGTGTGTGTGTGTGTGTGTGTGTGTGTGTGTGTGTGTGTGTGTGTGTGTGTGTGTGTGTGTGTGTGTGTGTGTGTGTGTGTGTGTGTGTGTGTGTGTGTGTGTGTGTGTGTGTGTGTGTGTGTGTGTGTGTGTGTGTGTGTGTGTGTGTGTGTGTGTGTGTGTGTGTGTGTGTGTGTGTGTGTGTGTGTGTGTGTGTGTGTGTGTGTGTGTGTGTGTGTGTGTGTGTGTGTGTGTGTACTAGCAGCCCATACCTCAGTCTCTTGTAGTACTGTTTGACTTTGTCCAGCGAGGCAGAGTTAATCTGAGCCTGGTATTCCTCTACAGACACACTATCCCTGTAGTAATACCCTTCCATACTCTCTAGAGCTACACACACACAATGACAGAGGGGGAGAGGAGAGAGAGAGAGAGGGGAGAGTGAGAGAGAGCGAGAGAGAGGAGAGAGGGGGAGAGGAGAGAGAGAGAGAGGGGGGAGAGGAGACAGAGAGAGGAGAGAGGGGGAGAGGAGAGAGGGGGGGAGAGAGAGAGAGAGGGGGAGAAGCAAGAGAGAGGAGAGACAGAGAGAGGAGGAGAAAGAGAGAGGGGAGAGAGAGAGAGAGAGAGAGGGGGAGAGGAGAGAGAGGAGGAGAAAGAGAGAGGGGAGAGAGACACATTAGAACGTGTTACTGCAGAGATACAGCACTCTAGTTTTACTGTCACATGCACAGGACCCAGCAGGTGTAAAACAGTACAGTGAAATGCCTTGCACGCTCTTTCCCACCCATACATAATAGAGGTAGTAATATAGATATGAAATAAAACACGTGAAATGCCAGAGAAGAAAAAAAAGACAAACAATTACGAGAATCCACTTATATACAGAAATCCATCAATATCCTGACCCGTATTCATAAAGCATCACAGAGTAGGAGTGCTGATCTTAGGATCAGTTCCTCCCCTTCCATGGAACCATCTTCATCATGATCTAAAAGGCAAATCTGACCCTAGATCAACGTTCCTTCTCTGAGCGTCGTTATGACAACGGACCCTGTTGGCCAAGCGGGGTCTTACCCTGGGTGAATAGGACAGGGTAGATCTTGAAGCCTCCTCCGTTCCGGAGGCGCTGGGGTAGCTGGGAGAAGTAGAATGTCTCCAGGTAGAAACAGACCTTCAGGGCCTGGCGTGTCCCCTCCACCGCATACGACATGGGCATGTCTGGGAGAGAGACAGCAAGGGTCAAGGGCCATACGTAGGCTGCGTCATCAATGCAGCCCTATTCCCTCCATAGTGCACTACTTTTGACCAGAGCCCTACGGGCAGCAGGTTCCATTTGGCGCGTAGTTATACAGATGGGGAACACAACAGGTTTAATAAACGACATGTTATATACAGCAGGGAACACAACAAGCCAAATGGGATTGAATGAAGCTGAGCTGAATGTAATTGAAATGAGTTGAATTACATTCACAGTAAGATAATGTTATCTAAATGAATGGAGTAGGGACAGGGGGTGATCTCCTATAGATATACACTATGTCGTACAGGATCATGTCTCTCCATACATACTTGCAACCAGTGGTTCTCCTTCAAACTGTCTGAAGTAGAAGGTGACTTTCTCCAAGTCAATCAGAGCTACCTGAGTGTCCTCCAACATGGCCTGCTCGTCAGTCTGTAGAGAGAAACACAATCAGTCACTCCTCCAACATGGCCTGCTCGTCAGTCTGTAGAGAGAAACACAATCAGTCAACCCTCCATCATGGCCTGCTCGTCAGTCTGTAGAGAGAAACACAATCAGTCACTCCTCCATCATGGCCTGCTCGCCAGTCTGTAGAGAGAAACACAATCAGTCAACCCTCCAACATGGCCTGCTCGTCAGTCTGTAGAGAGACACACAATCAGTCACTCCTCCAACATGGCCTGCTCGTCAGTCTGTAGAGAGAAACACAATCAGTCACTCCTCCAACATGGCCAGCTCGTCAGTCTGTAGAGAGAAACACAATCAGTCAACCCTCCAACATGGCCTGCTCGTCAGTCTGTAGAGAGAAACACAATCAGTCACTCCTCCATCATGGCCTGCTCGTCAGTCTGTAGAGAGAAACACAATCAGTCAACCCTCCATCATGGCCTGCTCGTCAGTCTGTAGAGAGAAACACAATCAGTCAACCCTCCATCATGGCCTGCTCGTCAGTCTGTAGAGAGAAACACAATCAGTCACTCCTCCAACATGGCCTGCTCGTCAGTCTGTAGAGAGAAACACAATCAGTCACTCCTCCAACATGGCCTGCTCGTCAGTCTGTAGAGAGAAACACAATCAGTCAACCCTCCATCATGGCCTGCTCGTCAGTCTGTAGAGAGAAACACAATCAGTCACTCCTCCAACATGGCCTGCTCGTCAGTCTGTAGAGAGAAACACAATCAGTCAACCCTCCAACATGGCCTGCTCGTCAGTCTGTAGAGAGAAACACAATCAGTCAACCCTCCAACATGGCCTGCTCGTCAGTCTGTAGAGAGAAACACAATCAGTCACTCCTCCATCATGGCCTGCTCGTCAGTCTGTAGAGAGAAACACAATCAGTCACTCCTCCAACATGGCCTGCTCGTCAGTCTGTAGAGAGAAACACAATCAGTCAACCCTCCAACATGGCCTGCTCGTCAGTCTGTAGAGAGAAACACAATCAGTCAACCCTCCAACATGGCCTGCTCGTCAGTCTGTAGAGAGAAACACAATCAGTCACTCCTCCAACATGGCCTGCTCGTCAGTCTGTAGAGAGAAACACAATCAGTCACTCCTCCATCATGGCCTGCTCGTCAGTCTGTAGAGAGAAACACAATCAGTCACTCCTCCAACATGGCCTGCTCGTCAGTCTGTAGAGAGAAACACAATCAGTCAACCCTCCATCATGGCCTGCTCGTCAGTCTGTAGAGAGAAACACAATCAGTCAACCCTCCAACATGGCCTGCTCGTCAGTCTGTAGAGAGAAACACAATCAGTCACTCCTCCAACATGGCCTGCTCGTCAGTCTGTAGAGAGAAACACAATCAGTCAACCCTCCATCATGGCCTGCTCGTCAGTCTGTAGAGAGAAACACAATCAGTCACTCCTCCAACATGGCCTGCTCGTCAGTCTGTAGAGAGAAACACAATCAGTCAACCCTCCATCATGGCCTGCTCGTCAGTCTGTAGAGAGAAACACAATCAGTCACTCCTCCAACATGGCCTGCTCGTCAGTCTGTAGAGAGAAACACAATCAGTCACTCCTCCATCATGGCCTGCTCGTCAGTCTGTAGAGAGACACACAATCAGTCAACCCTCCAACATGGCCTGCTCGTCAGTCTGTAGAGAGAAACACAATCAGTCAACCCTCCATCATGGCCTGCTCGTCAGTCTGTAGAGAGAAACACAATCAGTCACTCCTCCAACATGGCCTGCTCGTCAGTCTGTAGAGAGAAACACAATCAGTCACTCCTCCATCATGGCCTGCTCGTCAGTCTGTAGAGAGACACACAATCAGTCAACCCTCCAACATGGCCTGCTCGTCAGTCTGTAGAGAGAAACACAATCAGTCACTCCTCCAACATGGCCTGCTCGTCAGTCTGTAGAGAGAAACACAATCAGTCAACCCTCCAACATGGCCTGCTCGTCAGTCTGTAGAGAGAAACACAATCAGTCACTCCTCCAACATGGCCTGCTCGTCAGTCTGTAGAGAGAAACACAATCAGTCAACCCTCCAACATGGCCTGCTCGTCAGTCTGTAGAGAGAAACACAATCAGTCAACCCTCCAACATGGCCTGCTCGTCAGTCTGTAGAGAGAAACACAATCAGTCACTCCTCCAACATGGCCTGCTCGTCAGTCTGTAGAGAGAAACACAATCAGTCAACCCTCCATCATGGCCTGCTCGTCAGTCTGTAGAGAGACACACAATCATTCAACCCTCCAACATGGCCTGCTCGTCAGTCTGTAGAGAGAAACACAATCAGTCACTCCTCCAACATGGCCTGCTCGTCAGTCTGTAGAGAGAAACACAATCAGTCACTCCTCCATCATGGCCTGCTCGTCAGTCTGTAGAGAGAAACACAATCAGTCAACCCTCCAACATGGCCTGCTCGTCAGTCTGTAGAGAGATACACAATCAGTCAACCCTCCAACATGGCCTGCTCATCAGTTTGAATTTGTTTTAAATGAAACTAGGCAAGTCAGTTAAGAACACATTCTTATTTACAATGACGCCGTACCAAAAGGCAAAAGGCCTCCTGCGGGGACGGGGGCTGGGATTAAAAATATAAATATAGGACAAAACACACATCATGACAAGAGAGACACCACAACACTACATAAAGAGACACCTAAAACAACAACATAGCATGGCAGCAACACATGACAACACAGCGTGGCAACAACACAACATAACAACAACATGGTAGCAACACAACATGGCAGCAGCACAACATGGTGGCAGCACAAAACATGGCACACACATTATTGGGCACAGACAACAGCACAAAGGGCAAGAAGGTAGAGACAACAATCCATCTCGTGAAGCAGCCACAACTGCCAGTCTGCACAGAGAAGCACACAACAATGTGTGTGAGATAATGTGTGTTTGAGGCAGAGAAACACAACAGTGGGTCAGTGTGTGAGAGAATGTGTGTGTCGCTTCCTTTCCATTCTCCATGCAGCATGTTTACATGTTGGTGCGTGCGGGTTAAAGTGAGTGTACAGTGCCTGGTGTGTGTGTCTGCTTCCTTTCCCAACATCCGTCACAACATCCTCTCACACAAACAACTAACACATCTGCTCCCAGGCCAGACACAGAGGAGAAGGAAACGCTTTGGCTAGTGCCTAGCTGCTCCTCTGTCACACTCCTCCTCTCTCCCTCCTTTCCCATCTCTCTCTCCATCTTATCCCCCCCCCCATCTCTCTCCCTCTCTAATAAATGGTGCAGCATAAGCATTATGTACCTACTGTGTGGTTGAAGTGTTACCGGAGAGACATTAGGGATGCCCTGTCTGACTGTCGCGTGAGAACAGAGAGTTCGGTCGTCGCTTACCAGGAACCAACCACTACCTCGCGATGGTGTGTGGGAAGGTTTACCGAGAGCGGGTTTAACACACACACGGTTCGGCATGCACACACACACCACTGCCTTTGATTTTTGCTTGCACCTGCAGGTACAGTGCCTCTGCTTAGAGTTAAGATGTATATATATGGAGTTCAGAGAGAGAGAGAGAGAGAGTGCCTCTTAACCTCCACACTCATGCAAAACATACTTAATCCTGTCTCAAATGAAATGGAGTTCAACTTCTGAAAACCAGAAAATACCACTTCTTTTCACTTTAAATTACATTTGGGCTATCTCAACCATTCAGTCAGTGTATAAATAATGATTAGAAAATATCACTGGGAACAATAATTGCTTTCTGAGTGATATTCTCCCCCTCATCCCCAGCAGACCAGGGGGCAAAACTCTTCCTCCTCCTCTGTTCTCTAAGTGGGTGAAGTTAGACTTTACAATGGAGATTTTCTCTCTAACACAATGACAAACTGTAGTGCTCTAGTGCACTTAAACAAAGTGCACTTATCCGGGAATTGACTACAACTACGAGTTCTGCAACTATCCTAATGTAGACGTATGTGTGTGGGGATTGACAGAGGTCAAATCTGGTCTGTTATCGGTTATCCTGTACTGAACTGTACCAACACAGCAGTGCTAAGCTGGGCTACAGAGCTACATAGTGTCCGGTTGCTGAACCATGGAGGGGCAGTATTGGGTGTACTGTAGGACGCTAGGAGAGCCAAGTCCCCTCATTAAACAAGAGGACAAAGCTCCTCTGAGGACAGTCGCAGTACAATGACACGGCTGTTCACAACCACAATCAACCTAACGTCACCGTCCTACTCCTCTCCAGGCGGCCCGGTACACATGCAGGAACGCACGTACAAACTCGTACTCGCGCATGCACACACACGCACGCACAATCAATTCAACTCCACTGCGGGCGGTCACATACACACAGGAGCACTAAGTTTGTTTGTGTCTTTGTTTTGGAGCTGATTTGGTGTGGAGGTGAGGTGAGGTGAGGCCACCAAGCATTTCCTCTGGTAAAGAAATAACATGGCTTACAATATACTCCGCAGTATTCTAATCTAGTTTTGAATCAGGTGCCTTGCAGAGTATTTGAAATAATGTGGAATATTTGGGGGCAACATCTTAGCATTTTTTTGTGTTGCAAATCAATCCTATTTAGCCTCAATATACAAAGAGTGTCCAGGGGTGGTTGGTAGCTGCCTGTCTGCCAGTCACTCACCAGGTTGGGAGAGAGGAGGGACTGGAAGTGGAGAAGTAGCCCAGCGGAGGCTATCTGTTCCAGCCACCGTCGGCTTGCCTCCTGGGCCTCCTGAGGGTCCTGGGGGTCCGGGGCCTCTGGGTCTGACTCCCTGCCTGATCCCTGGGTCTGGAGGGGGGGAGGAGGGATGGTTAAAATGTTAAGCTAGCTGTAGGGTTACAAAATTCCAGTAACTTTCCCCAATTCCCGGAGGATTCCGGACTTCCTGGTCATTGCCTCCTGATTCAGGGAATCTTCCAACTGGGATTTCGGGAAAATCTGGGAATTTGGGGAAAGTTACAGAAATGTTGAAACACTCGCACACACACACACACACGCGCACGCACGCACGCACGCACACACACACACACACACACACACACACACACACACACACACACACACACACACACACACACACACACACACACACACACACACACACACACACACACACACACACACACACACACACACACACACACACACACACACACACACACACACACACACACACACACACTCACTCTGTTACCTGGTTGAGAACAGCCAGTAGGTGTTGGGAGAAGGCACAAACAGCTGCTACCAGAGACTGACAGAACACCATATCTCTTCTCAACTGGATCTCTGAGTCTAGAGAGAGAGAGAGGGATGGAGGGAGGTAGAGAGAGGGAGAGATGGAGGGAGAGAGAGGGAGAGAGGGGGGGAGAGAGAGAGGGGGATGGAGGGAGGTAGAGAGAGGGAGGGATGGAGGTAGAGAGAGGGAGAGATGGAGGAGGGAGGTAGAGAGAGGGAGAGATGGAGGTGGGTAGAGAGAGGGAGGGTGGGAGGGAGGTAGAGAGAGGGAGGGATGGAGGGGGGTAGAGAGAGGGAGGGATGGAGGGAGAGAGAGGGAGAGATGGGGGGAGGGAGGTAGAGAGAGGGAGAGATGGAGGTGGGTAGAGAGAGGGAGGGATGGAGGGAGGTAGAGAGAGGGAGGGATGGAGGGGGGTAGAGAGAGGGAGGGATGGAGGGGGGTAGAGAGAGGGAGGGATGGAGGGAGAGAGAGGGAGAGATGGAGGGGGGTATGGGGGGGAGGGAGGTATGGGGGGAGGGAGGGAGAGAGAGATGTAGGAAGAGAGTGAGAGGAAGAGACAGAGATAGGGGAGGTGTGTGAGAGAAAATGAACTTGTTATCGATGCCGAACACAAATTACATTAACTCCCTGGGTCGGGTCAAAAGTTTTTCAAAGTTCAATGTTCAGTTGTGGTCAACGTTCAAGTCAGTTGGGCATAAGACATGAATTTGAAATACATGGAGTCAAAAGACAGGTGGTCTCTAGCTGAAAATAAATTGCCTGGCGCCATAATTTCCTGGAAAATAGCCTGCAAGGAGAAGTTAAGCAATCCACTCATTTTAAAATGGGTTCAGGAACCTCCAGTAGAATTCATAATGTGTTTCCTCCGTGCAACATTATTATCTTTAATTAAATTATTTGTTATTATTTAACTAGGCAAGTCAATTAAGAACAAATTCTTATTTTACAATGACAGCCTACCCCTCCCCTAACCCGGACGGCGCTGGGCCAATTGTGCGCCGCCATATGGGACTCCCGATCACGGCCGGTTGTGATACAGCCCGGGATCAACCCAGGGTCTGTAGTGACCCCTGTAGCACTGAGATGCAGTGCAGTAGACCGCTGCGCCACTTGGGAGAATCTGTTCACTCTATAACCTTGAGAAATAGGGAGATATCATGTGTTCTTAAGGGTGCTGTAATGGGATCATGAGGGACGTTGTCATGACAAAAATGTTCCTGTAGGTGTTTTAGGAGGACTTAGCTAGTGTCTCAATTACTGTGTGGAGAGAATGATGTAGATGTTCTGCAGTTTAGTCCCTAGAATTCAATTTCACTCCTCTGTTTCATTCCAGATGTGTGTATTGAGGACACTGTGGTGTGTGTGTGTGTGTGTGTATGTCCCTATCAACTGTACATTGTTTTTACATCCAAGGCATTTCAGAGGAGAGGAAAACCAACCTGTGTACTGTAGTAGGACCAAGAGCAGTCGTGTCTTCACCTCTGCAATAGTGAAGGACAAACCAAGGTTAGACTCTCAGAGACTTTAGGATACTTTGGTGCTTCTGACCCATAAAACCTGATAGGATGTCTCTCACCAACTGCCCCGTTAGGTCTAAATAGGTCTCTACACATATGAAGACTGACTAACGTCATAACTGAAGCACACAGATAATATGAATGTGTGTGTGTTTAGTCATATGAAAGCCACAGTGGTGTTAGTGGAACAGTAAAAACCTTGGCAGCATAGAGGCTGGGTGAGAAAGTCATCTTGAGAGGTTCTGCTATTGTAAACAAGCAAAGCTGTAGTGTGCTGTTACACTGCTTACATTGCTTATTTCACACACAACGTCACACACACACACAAAGTCACACACACAAAGTCACACACACACAAAGTCAAACACACAAAGTCACACACACAAAGTCAAACACACACACAAAGTCAAACACACACACAAACAAAGTCACACACAAAGTCACACACACACACTCACTTTCACAAAAGTGTGATCTGATCAGGGGTTTAGACACACATACACACTTAATTCACACACAAACACACGCTCCAACAGAAATAAATAGTGTCAGGATGTTGGATTAACATACAGTGCCTTCAGAAAGAGTTCACACCGCTTGACATTTTCCATATTTTGTTGTGTTACAGCATCAACTACATAACTGAAATCACTGAGTATCTTACAGAGTAATCACTGGCAGAGACAGCTCTGTCCATTAACATCACTGATCTATCTAAAAAGAGAGAGAAGAGGTGGCGTCATGTCAATGTGGAATTCTGACATTTTTACAAATGAGTTCAAAATGAAAGCTGAAATATCTTGAGTCAACATGTATTCAACTACTTTGTTATGGCAAGCCTAAATAAGTTCAGGAGTAAAAATGTGCTTATCAAGTTACATAATTGTAACGGTTCTCCTCTTCCTCTTCATCCGAAGAGGAGGAGCATGGATTGAACCAAGACGCAGCGTGATACTTAGACATGATATTTATTTAGACACGACAAAACAACGAAGACAAAAAACGAACTATACTTGAATTAACTAACAAAATAACAAAACGAATGTAGACAAACCTGGACGTAAGAACTTACATGTAACACGAAGAACGCACGAACAGGGAAATGACTACATAAAAACCGAACGAACAAAATGAACAAACAAACCGAAACAGTCCCGTATGGTGCAACATAGACAGACACTAACACAGGAGACAACCACCCACAACTAACAATGTGACAACACCTACCTTAATATGATTCTCAATCAGAGGAGATGAAAACCACCTGCCTCTAATTGAGAACCATATTAGGTACCCATTAACCAACATAGAAACACATAACATAGACTGCCCACCCAAACTCACGTCCTGACCAACTAACACATACAAAAACTAACAGAAAACAGGTCAGGAACGTGACATAACCCCCCCCTTAAGGTGCGAACTCCGGGCGCACCAGCACAAAGTCTAGGGGAGGGTCAGGGTGGGCATCTGACCACGGTGGTGGCTCAGGCTCTGGGCGAGGTCCCCACCCCACCATAGTCAATCCCAGCTTACTTCTCCCCTTCAGAATGACCACCCTCTTATTCCACCCACCTAATATAAGAGGCAACACAAAAATAAGGGACAGCTCCGGGACAAGATAGCTCAGGACAGAGAGGTAGGTCAGGATAGAGAGGTAGCTCAGGATAGAGGGGCAACTCCGGACTGAAGGGCAGCTCCGGACAGAGAGACAGCTCTGGACTGAGGGGCAGTTCTGGATACATGGCAGCTCTGGACGCTCATGACTAGCTGACGGCTCTGGACGCTCATGGCTGGCTGACGGCTCTGGACGCTCATGGCTGGCTGACGGCTCTGGACGCTCATGGCTGGCTGACGGCTCTGGACGCTCATGGCTGGCTGACGGCTCTGGACGCTCATGGCTGGCTGACGGCCCTGGACGCTCATGGCTGGCTGACGGCCCTGGACGCTCATGGCTGGCTGACGGCTCTGGACGCTCATGGCTCGCTGGCGGTTCTGGACGCTCATGGCTCGCTGGCGGTTCTGGACGCTCATGGCTCACTGGCGGTTCTGGACGCTCATGGCTCACTGGCGGCTCTGGCAGATCCTGTCTGGTTGGCGGCTCTGGCAGATCCTGTCTGGTTGGCGGCTCTGGCAGATCCTGTCTGGTTGGCGGCTCTGGCAGATCCTGTCTGGTTGGCGGCTCTGGCAGATCCTGTCTGGTTGGCGGCTCTGGCAGATCCTGTCTGATTGGCGGCTCTGGCAGATCCTGTCTGACGAATGGCTCTAGCGGCTCCTGACTGACTATCGGCTCTGACGGCTCGGGACAGACGGATGGCTCAGACGGCGCTGGGGAGACGGATGGCTCAGATGGCGATGGGGAGACGGGTGGCTCAGATGGCGCTGGGGAGACGGATGGCTCAGATGGCGCTGGGGAGACGGATGGCTCAGATGGCGCTGGGGAGACGGATGGCTCAGATGGCGCTGGGGAGACGGATGGCTCTGGCCGGATAAGGCGCACTGTAGACCTGGTGCGTGGTTCCAGAACTGGAGGCACCGGGCTAAGGACACGCACCTTCATGCTAGTGCGGGGAGCAGGGACAGGGCACACTGGACTCTCAAAGCGTACTATTTGCCTGGTGCGTGGTACCGGCACTGGTTGCACCGGGCTGAGGGCACGCACATCAGGACGAGTACGGGGAGAAGGAACAGTGTGTACAGGGCTCTGGAGACGCACAGGTGGCTTAGTGCGTGGTGCCGGAACTGGAGGCACTGGGCTGGAGACACGCACCATAGGAAGAGTGCGTGGAGGAGGAACAGGGCTCTGGAAACGCACTGGAAGCCTGGTGCGTGGTGTAGGCACTGTTGGTACTAGGCTGGGGCGGGGAGGTGGCGCCGGAAATACCGGACCGTGCAGGCGTACTGGCTCCCTTGAGCATTGAGCCTGCCCAACCTTACCTGGCTGAATACTCCCCGTCGCCCGACCAGTGCGGGGAGGTGGAATAACCCGCACCGGGCTATGTAGGCGAACCGGGGACACCATGCGTAAGGCTGGTGCCATGAATGCCGGCCCGAGAAGACGCACTGGAGACCAGACGCGTTGAGCCGGCCTCATGACACCTGGCTCAATGCCCAATCTAGCCCTACCAGTGCGGGGAGGTGGAATAACCCGCACCGGGCTATGCACACGTACAGGAGACACCGTGCGCTCTACTGCGTAACACGGTGTCTGCCCGTACTCCCGCTCTCCACGGTAAGCCTGGGAAGTGGGCGCAGGTCTCCTACCTGCCCTCGGCCCACTACCTCTTAGCCCCCCCCCATGAAATTTTTGGGGTTTCTTCTCGGGCTTCCAGCCACGTCTCCTTGCAGCCTCCTCATACCAACGCTCTTGGGCTCTCGCTGCCTCCATCTCCTCACGAGCGCGGCGATATTCCCCAATATGCGCCCAGTGTCCTTTTCCCTCCAATACTTCCTCCCATGTCCACTGCTCGAACTCACGCTGCTTGGTTCTGGATTGGTGGGTGATTCTGTAACGGTTCTCCTCTTCCTCTTCATCCGAAGAGGAGGAGCATGGATTGAACCAAGACGCAGCGTGATACTTAGACATGATATTTATTTAGACACGACAAAACAACGAAGACAAAAAACGAACTATACTTGAATTAACTAACAAAATAACAAAACGAATGTAGACAAACCTGGACGTAAGAACTTACATGTAACACGAAGAACGCACGAACAGGGAAATGACTACATAAAAACCGAACACATAGACAGACACTAACACAGGAGACAACCACCCACAACTAACAATGTGACAACACCTACCTTAATATGATTCTCAATCAGAGGAGATGAAAACCACCTGCCTCTAATTGAGAACCATATTAGGTACCCATTAACCAACATAGAAACAGAAAACATAGACTGCCCACCCAAACTCACGTCCTGACCAACTAACACATACAAAAACTAACAGAAAACAGGTCAGGAACGTGACAATAATAAGTTGCATGGATTCACTCTGTGTGCAATAATAGTGTTTAACATTATTTTTGAATGACTACCGCATATCTGTACCCCACACATACAATTATCAGTAAGGTCCCTCAGTCGAGCAGTGATTTTCAAACACAGATTCAAACAGAAAGACCAGGGAGGCTTTCCAATGCCTCACAAATAATAACACCTATTTGTAGATGGGTACAAAAACAAAAAAAACAGACATTAAATATCCCTTTGAGCATGGTGAAGTTATTGATTACACTTTGGATGGTGTATCAATACACCCAGTCACTACAAAGACACAGGCATCCTTCCTAACTCAGTTGCCGGAGAGGAAGGAAACCACTCAGGGGTTTTCAACATGAGGCCAATGGTGTCTTTAAAACAGTTACAAAGTTTAATGTCTGTGATAGGAGAAAAGTGAGGATGGATCAACAACATTGTAGTTACTCCACAATACTAAACCTAATTGACAGAGTGAAAAAAAATGTACAGAATAAAAATATTCTCAAACATGCATCCTGTTTGCATTAAGACAGTAAAGTAATACTGCAAAAAATGTGGCAAAGCAATTCACTTTCTTTTATTTATTTATTATTATTTTTATTTTTTTCCCTTTTCTCCCCAATTTTCGTGGTATCCAATCACTAGTAATTACTATCTTGTCTCATCGCTACAACT
The DNA here is from genome assembly GCF_045679555.1 of Salvelinus alpinus. Lineage (NCBI taxonomy): Eukaryota > Metazoa > Chordata > Actinopteri > Salmoniformes > Salmonidae > Salvelinus > Salvelinus alpinus. The sequence continues at coordinate 28,589,773 of NC_092095.1, read as the reverse complement.
CCCGTACGGGCTCGGGAGAGACGAAGGTCGAAAGTCATGCGTCCTCCGAAGCAACCCAACCAAGCCGCACTGCTTCTTAACACAGCGCGCCCCCAACCCGGAAGCCGCACCAATGTGTCGGAGGATACACCGTGCACCCGCCCCCCTTGGTTAACGCGCACTGCGCCCGGCCCGCCACAGGAGTCGCCGGAGCGCGATGAGACAAGGATATCCCTACCGGCCAAACCCTGCCAAAAGTGATTCTAACATGTATTGACTCAGGGGTGTGAATACTTTTGTAAATGAGATATTTTTGTATTTCATTTTCAATAAATTTACTAAAATTTCTAAAAACATGTTTTCACTTCGTCATTTTGGGGTATTGTGTGTGGGTGAGAAAGAAAACTATATTTAATCCATTTTGAATTCAGGCTGTAACACAGGGGTGGGGGACATCCGGCCTCCAGGCCGTATACGGCCTACGAGACCGTTTGATCAGGCCTCCGAGCCAATTCATAAATAAAAATAAAAAAATAAAAAAATCTCTAGACATAATTTTTCCACGAAAATAAAAAAAAATACAAAATTGGAGCATCATTACATCTCGAAACATGCTAAACTGAATGAGTTGCAAGGACAACTTCGTGTGGATAAAGTCCTTGCTCTTCAGCGGGGTTTGGGTGTCCAACAAGCCGCCTTTACGAAACCTCGTTTAGATGGGGGAAATGTTATGCAAGCAAGTTCTGTGGTGAGCGAGCTTATCGCAAAGAAACTGAAGCCTCATTCGGAAGGAGAATTTGTACAAGAGTGTCTCCTTGCCACTGCAGAGTTGCTAGCACCAGACAAAGTTAAATTGCTCCAAAGTGTCAGTTTGTCTTGAAGAATCGTCACGGAGCGGATAACTGACATGGCACAAGATATTGAAAATACATTGAAGGATTCTGAAAAAAACCTTTCTCTTTGGCATGTGATGAAATGACTGACGTAACAAATACTGCCCAGTTTGCCATTTTTGTGCATGGGATTACTGCTGAGTTTGACACAAGGCAGGAATTGCTGTCTTTGGAAGCCACGCATGGCACCACCAGAGGTGAGGACTTGTTTGAGAGACTTGTCTCGGCTATGAGCAAATTTGAGCTACGGTTTAAAAAATGAAGTGGCTCGAAAAAGGGGTTAACAACATTAGTGAAAAAAGAAATGAGTCTCAGTCTTGATCCAACTGATTTAATATGCAACTGCAGCATATATCAAGAAAGTCTGTGTGCACCGTCCCCGAAGCCGAACAACATCATGGCAACTGTACTGTCGACCATCAATTTCATCAAAAGCAAAAGGCTGAATAACCGCAAGTTTAAGGAGCTACTGAGTGATCTTGAATCGGAGTATGGTGATCTGGTTTACCACTGTGAGGTGCGATGGTTGAGCCAGGAAAACATGCTCGCGCGGTTTTACGGACTGAAGGATGAAGTAAAACAATTAATGGAGATGAGAGAAACATGTCGCGGAACTGAGTGATGACAAGTGGATGTGTGATTTGGCCTTCATGGTGGACATAACCAAGTGTCTGTCTGACTTGAACGTCAAGCTCCAAGGGCCGAACCAGCTTCTCGGCGATCTGCTGTCAAACGTGAAATCGTTTGAAGCAAAATTAAACCGATGGAATGTCCAACTAAAAAGGGGTAACACAGTGCATTTTCCTACTCTGCAAGGACAAGAGCCTGAGTGGGAGTGTGGAAAGCTCACGAAGGCATTTTGTGAGTGGTTTAAGGATGTGAAAAGTAAATAACTGGAGTTGAACATATTTGCAACCCTGTTTAACGTTGAACCAGCGGATGTGCCGGATGGCCTACAACACGAAGTCATTGAGCTGCAAAGCAATGACGAGCTCAAAGCCAGGTACAACAACCTCGCTCTCCTTGAGTTCTACAAAATGTGCGTTAGTGCTGAGCATTTTCCTGTTCTGAGGAGACGTGCACTGAAATTTGTGTCTGTGTTCGGGACGACCTACTGCTGTGAGCAGTTCTTTTCCAAACTGACTCTTGCAAACACTCGATTCCGCTCAAGACTGACTGACAGAAACCAGGAAAACCAGCTGGGAGTAGTGTCATCTTCACTGCCAGCTGATATCAAACGCCTCGTCAAAGATAAGCAGTTTCAGCCATCGCATTAGAGTGAGTTTGAACAAGTAGTCATAATAACAACAACATTATTTACAATACTAATATTTATTTAAATAGGGCTAGCACTTTTCTAAATACTCAAGGACACAAACATCATAAGTCATATTTAAACTATAAAATCAATGTCAGTGATTAGAGTCACATTAAAACATGAATAAAGCAGAAAATAGCAAATTATAATAATAAGGCCCGCAAATTCATTTATAAATATCCAAATGGCCCTTGATGGCAAAAAGGTTCCCCACCTCTACTGTAACACAACAAAATGTGGAATAAGTCGAGGGGTATGAATACTTACTGAAGGCACCGTATTTGGGATGCTAAGGACTAACCAGGGAGAGGCTTCTGCTCTATAACTCAGTTTAAGTGGTTTCATCTCAAACTGTTACGAACTTTATATTTATGCATCTGTTGTGTGTGGTGTTCCGAGTTTTGTTGTATCTAGTGTGGTGTTCCCGAGTTTTGTTGCATCTGGTGTGGTGTTCCCAAGTTTTGTTGTATCTGGTGTGGTGTTCCGAGTTTTGTTGTATCTGGTGTGGTGTTCCGAGTTTTGTTGTATCTGGTGTGGTGTTCCCAAGTTTTGTTGCATCTGGTGTGGTGTTCCCAAGTTTTGTTGCATCCGGTGTGGTGTTCCCGAGTTTTGTTGTATCCGGTGTGGTGTTCCCGAGTTTTGTTGTATCCGGTGTGGTGTTCCCGAGTTTTGTTGTATCCGGTGTGGTGTTCCCGAGTTTTGTTGTATCTGTTGTGGTGTTCCCGAGTTTTGTTGCATCTGGTGTGGTGTTCCCGAGTTTTGTTGCATCTGGTGTGGTGTTCCGAGTTTTGTTGTATCTGGTGTGGTGTTCCCGAGTTTTGTTGCATCTGGTGTGGTGTTCCCGAGTTTTGTTGTATCTGGTGTGGTGTTCCCGAGTTTTGTTGTATCTGGTGTGGTGTTCCGAGTTTTGTTGTATCTGGTGTGGTGTTCCCAAGTTTTGTTGTATCTGGTGTGGTGTTCCCGAGTTTTGTTGTATCTGGTGTGGTGTTCCCGAGTTTTGTTGTATCTGGTGTGGTGTTCCGAGTTTTGTTGTATCTGGTGTGGTGTTCCCGAGTTTTGTTGCATCTGGTGTGGTGTTCCCGAGTTTTGTTGCATCTGGTTTGGTGTTCTGAGTATTGTTGCATCTAGTGTGGTGTTCCCGAGTTTTGTTGCATCTGGTGTGGTGTTCCCGAGTTTTGTTGCATCTGGTGTGGTGTTCCCGAGTTTTGTTGCATCTGGTGTGGTGTTCCCGAGTTTTGTTGTATCTGGTGTGGTGTTCCCGAGTTTTGTTGCATCTGGTTTGGTGTTCCGAGTATTGTTGCATCTGGTGTGGTGTTCCGAGTTTTGTTGCATCTGGTGTGGTGTTCCGAGTTTTGTTGCATCTGTTTGGTGTTCCCGAGTTTTGTTGTATCTGGTGTGGTGTTCCCGAGTTTTGTTGTATCTGGTGTGGTGTTCCCGAGTTTTGTTGCATCTGGTGTGGTGTTCCGAGTTTTGTTGTATCTGGTGTGGTGTTCCCAAGTGTTGTTGCATCTGGTGTGGTGTTCCCGAGTTTTGTTGTATCTGGTGTGGTGTTCCCGAGTTTTGTTGTATCTGGTGTGATGTTCCCAAGTTTTGTTGCATCTGGTGTGATGTTCCCAAGTTTTGTTGTATCTGGTGTGGTGTTCCCGAGTTTTGTTGCATCTGGTGTGGTGTTCCCGAGTTTTGTTGTATCTGGTGTGGTGTTCCCGAGTTTTGTTGTATCTGGTGTGGTGTTCCCAAGTTTTGTTGCATCTGGTGTGATGTTCCCGAGTTTTGTTGCATCTGGTGTGGTGTTCCCGAGTTTTGTTGTATCTGGTGTGATGTTCCCGAGTTTTGTTGCATCTGGTGTGGTGTTGCGGAGTTTTGTTGTATCTGGTGTGATGTTCCCGAGTTTTGTTGCATCTGGTGTGGTGTTCCCGAGTTTTGTTGTATCTGGTGTGGTGTTCCCGAGTTTTGTTGTATCTGGTGTGATGTTCCCGAGTTTTGTTGTATCTGGTGTGGTGTTCCCGAGTTTTGTTGTATCTGGTGTGGTGTTCCCAAGTTTTGTTGCATCTGGTGTGGTGTTTCCGAGTTTTCTTGCATCTGGTGTGGTGTTCCCGAGTTTTGTTGCATCTGGTTTGGTGTTCCCGAGTTTTGTTGTATCTGGTGTGGTGTTCCCGAGTTTTGTTGCATCTGGTTTGGTGTTCCGAGTATTGTTGCATCTGGTGTGGTGTTCCGAGTTTTGTTGCATCTGGTGTGGTGTTCCGAGTTTTGTTGCATCTGTTTGGTGTTCCCGAGTTTTGTTGTATCTGGTGTGGTGTTCCCGAGTTTTGTTGTATCTGGTGTGGTGTTCCCGAGTTTTGTTGCATCTGGTGTGGTGTTCCCGAGTTTTGTTGCATCTGGTGTGGTGTTCCCGAGTTTTGTTGTATCTGGTGTGATGTTCCCGAGTTTTGTTGTATCTGGTGTGGTGTTCCCGAGTTTTGTTGTATCTGGTGTGACGTTCCCGAGTTTTGTTGTATTTGGTGTGGTGTTCCCGAGTTTTGTTGTATCTGGTGTGGTGTTCCCAAGTGTTGTTGCATCTGGTGTGGTGTTCCCGAGTTTTGTTGTATCTGGTGTGGTGTTCCCGAGTTTTGTTGTATCTGGTGTGATGTTCCCAAGTTTTGTTGCATCTGGTGTGATGTTCCCAAGTTTTGTTGTATCTGGTGTGGTGTTCCCGAGTTTTGTTGCATCTGGTGTGGTGTTCCCGAGTTTTGTTGTATCTGGTGTGGTGTTCCCGAGTTTTGTTGTATCTGGTGTGGTGTTCCCAAGTTTTGTTGCATCTGGTGTGATGTTCCCGAGTTTTGTTGCATCTGGTGTGGTGTTCCCGAGTTTTGTTGTATCTGGTGTGATGTTCCCGAGTTTTGTTGCATCTGGTGTGGTGTTCCCGAGTTTTGTTGTATCTGGTGTGGTGTTCCCAAGTTTTGTTGCATCTGGTGTGGTGTTCCCAAGTTTTGTTGTAATTGGTGTGCATGCACCATATTCAGCACTAACCTTCCAACTTGGCTAATGTGTGGATGAAGGCCTTTGTGTCCAATGTTCTGTGTGTACTGTATGGTGCACTGCCTCAAGTTTGTACCTCTGTGGACTTTTACTGCAGATGGAGACAAACTCATTACAGAGGCTTTTTCAAGGTCTCAGCGTGTGCATCTTACCTTCTACGAACTTGGCGATGGTGTGTGTGAGGGCCTGTACGCTGCTGGGGAGGTTCCATGGGTCCTGCTTGATGTGGACACGGAGCTTCTTGGTACAGTTAACCCGAGGATCCATCTCCTGCTGGAACTCTGACAGACACAACAAAACAACATGTTATAATCAGAGAACGAAAGCGTACCCAAACATGCTTCAGCCCAGCTTGATCCAATAGGGAATCAGGTTCTTGACTGAGGGACTTGATCATCCAAAAACACCTTCCTTAACCCAGGACACCTTTATTCAGAGCCTTGTTGAAGTGTCCCTAAGTAAGGAATTCTTATTTGGATGATGTTCTGGTTATATTGCAGATCTCCTGGACATAGAGAGGAGTAGCCAAACAGCTAAATCAGTATCCTGAATCATTTAGAAGAAAGACGTGTGGGATCGAGGAATGACAGGAGACGAAATATGTTTTTTAGACAAGTTACTTTGCTGTCCAAAATCATAGCCTGTTGCCTCGAAGGCATCGGTTTGTTGCCACAAAACTGAAGGCCTTATTGTGATCCACCTACTAAACAAAAAACAGGTATATTCTTAACCAGCCTCAGGCCACCACACAGAAGTAACTAGTCAAGTTATTATTTGGCACACACTGCCCACATCCCCCCTTCATCCCTCGTGTGACTAAGGTAGACACAACATGAGGGGCTTTATCGTCCTTCAAAGCCTGGGACACACAGGGAGATGGAGAGGAATGGAGGATACGGAGCCGATCATCTCCTGCATTATTCATCGGAGAGAAGAGAGGGGTGAAGGGATGAGAGTGGCGGAGGAGAGGAAAGAATTCCAGACATACCTCATCATTTTACTCCTCTATCTGAAGGTGAGAACCAAAGCCCACACACACACTCCCAAATGTCCCTCACATTCGCTCTCTCTCCCCTCTGTCTCGCCCTCTCACCCCCAATACCTCTCTCTCCCTTCCGTCTCCATTCCTTCAGCCCAGACACTGTGGACGTATGTCTGAGTGCCAGACAGATATGATTGGATGTCTGCTAATGAATGTCTCATTAAGACTGCTGTCTTTGTTTGGTCCTATCCGTGCCTCACACACAGACAGTCTTTATTAGGATAGGGAGGGAGAGAGAGAGAGCGAGAGAGCGAGAGAGCGAGAGAGGGGGAGCAGCAGATCAATCTAGGATGTAAACACTGAGAGACACACACACACAGAGGGGTTAGATATAGTGTATATTTTGGAGAGAGATGGTAGGTTGAATCTGTGATAACAGGATGGTGGTGAACTAGAGGCTTGTAGGGCATTTAGGGATTTGGTCTACCTTGTGTGTGTAGTGTGTGGGGCTGTGGGTGTGTTTGGTGTGTGCGTTTGTGTTTCTTTTCTCTAGGAAGGAGGAATGCTCTGCCATCTACTTTATTATCAACACACACACTACACCAGCGATACGCTTCATCGGATCAACATAACGCACGCACACACACACTCCTCCTAGATCAAATGCATCTGTGCTCACATGGGGTGAGAGACACAGATCAGAGGAGAGAAATGAAACATGTAAAATGTGCAAAGTGTTTGGAGGGTTCTGATATTTAAAACACACATAGGGAACCTAACACCCCCCCCAACCCCCACACAAACACACATAGGGGACCTAACACCCCCCCCCCCCCCCACACACACACACACACACCCCGAGTCTAATAAAATATCCTCAAAGACACACAAAGACAACCAACTTTTTAGGAGAGTGTAGGAGATGGGTATAAGCTACAGATCAGGGCCAGATGTATCCAGCGTCTCAGAGAAGGAGTGCTGATTTAGGATTGGTTATGCCTTTTCGATCACAATGAATAACATTATATGTAAGGGGGGGACTTGATCCTAGATCAGCAATCCTACTCTGAAATGCTTGATACATACAGTTGAAGTCGGAAGATTACATACACTTAGGTTGGAATCATTAAAACTCATTTTTAAACCACTCCACACATTTCTTGTTAACAAACTATAGTTTTGGCAATTCGGTTAGGACATCCACTCTGTGCATGACATGTAATTTTTCCAACATTTGTTTACAGGCAGATTATTTCCCTTATAATTTACTGTGTCACAATTCCAGTGGGGTCAGGAGTTTACATACACTAAGTGTATAAGGTAGTTGTTGTGGAATTGTTAGGTTAGATTACTCGTTGGTTATTACTGCATTGTCGGAACTAGAAGCACAAGCATTTCGCTACACTCGCATTAACATCTGCTAACCATGTGTATGTGAGAAATAAAATTTGATTTGATTTGACTGTGCCTTTAAAACGGCTTGGAAAATTCCAGAAAATGTCATGGTTTTAGAAGCTTCTGACAGGCTAACTGACATCATTTGAGTCAATTGGAGGTGTACCTGTGGATGTACTTCAAGGCCTACCTTCAAACTCAGTGCCTCTTTGCTTGACATCATGGGAAAATCAAAAGAAATCAGCTAAGACCTCAAAAAAAAATAGTTGACCTCCACAAGTCTGGTTCATCCTTGGGAACAATTTCCAAATGCTTGAAGGTACCACGTTCATCTGTACAAACAATAGTACGCAAGTATAAACACCATGGGACCCCGCAGCCGTCATTCCGCTCAGGAAGGAGATGCGTTCTGTCTCCTAGAGATGAACGTACTTTGGTGCGAAAAGTGTGAAACAATCCCAGAACAACAGCAAAGGACATTGTGAAGATGCTGGAGTAAACAGGTACAAAAGTATCTATATCCACAGTAAAAGAAGTCCTATATAGACATAACCTGAAAGGCCGCTCAGCAAGGAAGAAGCCACTGCTCCAAAACCGCCATAAAAAAGCCAGACTACGGTTTGCAACTGCACATGGGGACAAAGATCGTACTTTTTGGAGAAATGTCCTCTGGTCTGATGAAACAAAAATAGAAATGTTTGGCCATAATGACCATCGTTATGTTTGGATGAAAAAGGGGGACACTTGCAAGCCGAAGAACACCATCCCAACCATGAAGCACGGGGGTGGAAGCATCATGTTGTGGGGGTGCTTTGCTGCAGGAGGGACTGGTGCACTTCACAAAATAGATGGCATCATGAGGCAGGAAAATTATGCGGATATATTGAAGCAACATCTCAAGACATCAGTCAGGAAGTAAAAGCTTGGTCGCAAATGTGTCTTCCAAATGGACAATGACCCCAAGCATACTTCAAAAGTTGTGTCAAAATGGCTTAAGGACAACAAAGTCAAGGTATTGGAGTGGCCATCACAAAGCCCTGACCTCAATCCCATAGAACATTTGTGTGCAGAACTGAAAAAGCGTGTGTGAGGAAGGAGGCCTACAAACCTGGCTCAGTTACACCAGCTCTGTCAGGAGGAATGGGCCAAAATTCACCCAACTTATTGTGGGAAGCTTGTGGAAGGCTACCCGAAACGTTTGACCCAAGTTAAACAATTTAAAGGCAATGCTACAAAATACTAATTGAGTGTATGTAAACTTCTGACCCATTTGGAATGTGACGAAAGAAATTAAACCTGAAATAAATCATTCTCTACTATTTCACATTCTTAAAATAAAGTGGTGATCCTAACTGACCTAAGACAGGGAATTTCTACTAGGATTTAATATCAGGAATTGTGAAAAACTGAGTTTAAATGTATTTGGCTAAGGTGTATGTAAACTTCCGACTTCAACTGTATAGCCCCAGGCCACCACACAGGTTGGGGCTGTGCCAGACTGATTCAATTCAGTTCATTATTCACTACAGTCATTATCTGTGTCCCACACGGCACCCAATTCCCTTTACAAATGCCCTACTCTGATTACATTTCTAGTCAAAAGTAGTGCACTACATAGGGAATAGCCTGCCATTTGGGACGTAGCCTTTGAAACCCACAAAACCTAACCTTTAGAAACCTTGGCCATGACATTTATACAGAAACAAGAGATGTTCCTCCTTTTCATGAAAACAACTGTACACCATCTGATCTCCAGAATGTCCCGACTCAGCAATGGAGATTCAAGATTTATAGCCAGAACATGGAAACGATAACGGTTTATTGTCACTCCAGGAAACTGATAGGGTTAAATATAGCAACTTTTCTTCCAGCTGCATTTCCTGTCCAGATTAAATTTGTATCTGAGAGTAAAGTTCTTCGGAGAGAACAGAAAACCTTCCTACACAATGAGATAAAACAAAACAATTGATAGAAGCTGAATGTTTCAGGCCAAGAAAAGTTCTGCCTCCCAAATGGCACCTGATTCCCTATATAGAGCCCTGTTCAGAAGTAGTTCATTATATAGGGAATAGGGTGCGCTTTGGGACCCACACACACAAGGTAAAGCCAAAACAAGCAGAAACTGAGCCCCAAAAACTTTAGTTAACAGTATATTGTTATGATGCGATCTGACAACTGTGGCTATTATATACGTACAGTAGGTCTGTATGGTGTCATCTTCACTGTTGGGTGATATGCAGTACTGTACTAAATATGGGGCGGAATTGCAATAAATAGCAGACCAGTGGCACAGTTCCAGATATAAGGTGTTGCTCAGAGAGAAGGGAAGGGTACAGATGGATATGAGAGGAACAGAGAGAAGGGAAGGATGGAGGGAGGGAGAGAGAGTGCGAAAGAGGAGGGCACAGAGGGCTTGGAATAGGAGAGATGAACAGAGGGGTGGAGGGGATGCATGCAAGCCTGTGCACGCACGCACGCACACGCACACACACACACGCACACGCACACACACACACACACACACACACACACACACACACACAGGAAGTAGCAGCCCTGTGAGGGAGGCTGCAGTGTTTTCTGAGCAGGTCCTGTTTCCTCTCAAACTCTTTCTTTCTTTAGAGAGAAGGAGCGATGGAGGGAGGGAGGGAGGGATGGATGCTGGGTCTGGAGTCTCTCCAATGTTATCTTACTTCTCCAAGCTCTACTGTGCACCCGAGCAAGCCCTAATAAGCACAGCTACACCCCAGCTAAAAACACTACAAAAACACTCCAAAACCGTACAAAAACAGCCCTTACAGGAAAAGGGAGGAGAAAAAAATCTATATACCACCATGCCAGAGAAAGGGATGCATGTGGAGAGGGAGGGGATGGAATGGAGGTAGGGAATGGAGGGAGGAGAAGAAAGGATGGAGTTTTTCCTCCCATTGAAAGGCAAACATCCCCAGAGTGTTCTTTTTTGCTTCTGGATTTCTTCCGTCGACCAAACCCATCTTGTTACAGTAGGCTAGAGTTGGGCCTGTTTGGTTCTAGGCTAAGTGTTGACAGTATAACCCAGCTGTATGTAAGAGACAACCCTCCGTCTTTACCGGGCAGTCCTCGTCAAAAGTAGTGCACTACAAAGTTAATAAGGTGCACACTGAAAGACAACCCCTCCGTCTTTACCTTGTAGTCCTCGTCCAGGTGTGAAACACTTGGTCTGTTCAAAGGCCTTGGCCACCACCGCTCCCTTCAGCAGACTGGTGATGGACTCCACCTGAAGAGAAACAGAGAGACAGACGAAGAGAGAGAGACAGAGACACAGAGACACAGAGACACAGTGAGACAGAGACAGAAACATACACTACTGATGAGATGTGTTCTGTTAGCAGGGGGTTAGGGGTGTGTGCGTAATGGTGCTGTTCCAGTTCTTTCTTCATGATTTTTGGCAGTTCAATTCATGGAATCAAATGTAATTACAGTACCAGTGAAAAGCTTGGACACACCTACTCATTCAAGGGTTTTTCAGATTTTATTTTTCTTTCTACATTGTAGAATAAGAGTGAAGACATCAAAACTAGGAAATAACATATTTGGAATCATGTAGTAAGCAAAAAAGTGTTAAACAAATCCAAATATATTTTAGATTTTAGATTATTCAAAGTAGGCACCCTTTGCCTTTCCTTCTTAACATGTTTGAGCCAATCAGTTGTGTTGTTTCAAGGTAGGGGTGGTATACAGAAGTTGGCCCTATTTTGGTTACTACATGGCTCCATACGTGTTATTTCATAGTTTTGATGTCTTCACTAGTATTCGACAATGTAGAAAATAGTAAAAATAAAGAAAAACCCTGGTGTCCAAACTTTGGACTTGTAATGTATGTACGTCGAAGTTAGAAATTTTGTGTTCACTGAATGGCGTGCCAGAACTGTCAAGAATGTATGGTATTATTGTGTGGGTCCAGTCGGTCTGAGGTTGTTGTGCTTGTTTAGTCTGTGTTTTTCATGTACCTGACAATAGAAGTACCATAGCGGCAGGTAGCCTAGTGGTTAGAGCGTTGGGCCAGTAACCGAAAGGTTGCTAGATCGAATCCCCGAGCTGAGGTAAAAACCTGTTGTCCAGCCCCTGAACAAGGCAGTTAACCCACTGTTACTAGGCCGTCATTGTAAATAAGAATTTGTTCTTAACTGACTTGCCAAGTGAAATAAAGGTTAAATAAAAATAAAAATAATTAATATATCAAAGGGAAAAACTACCCGGACTGGTTTAGCACAACAGGAAGGAGAGGCATGTTATCATTTAATTTTACTGAAATGAAAAGACATCATCCGACCCGGAGGCACACAACAACACTGTCTCCTCAGGGTCTCTTATTAATTAGAAAACAGAAGAGTCAACACCAGAACACACAGGTGAGGAGACAAAGATTTACCTAGACAAAGTCTCCATGGTTGGAGCTTGGTACCCTTTCCAGCTATTTTTTACTTTCTCCATTGAAAAACGATATCCCAAGTATAACTCCAGTAACGTACACACTTAACCCTAAAAGCGCCAAAAAGGAATACATTTTTTCAAGGAAGTAGGTACCAACAATTTAATTTATTTTTTTAAATACATGATTTCTGTGTTAATATGGAGGAATAAACAATTATTTTGTTGTCTACTAAACTGAAAATGTGGAGTCAAAAGTTAACTTTGCGATAGTCTACCAAATTTGGCACAGAGATAGATGCATGTACATTGAAAATATATAGATATGGAGCCACTCCAGATTTGACCCATGGAGGGCGTGGCAGCCACTAGAACAAAGAAATCAAAAATGTAAATATATATTTAACTTCCAGTCAATGTCTCTTTACCAAGTTGAGAGTCTCATCTTTCAGGTGCAAATGGCACCGAGTTGATAGCTCATAGAATTAAACATTTAGAGCTAAAAGTCTGATGGCACCAGCGCCCATATTGCCTACAGATTATCGCCCATATTAGTGGCCATTTTAGGCCGTACAGGTATGACAGATGAGCTCAATCGGCAATTTCTCAGTATCACATAAACACAACTCTTTGAATTAATAACAGACGAATGTTCCTAACTCGTGACTACGGATAAAATGTATTTTAAAAAATCTGTTCAAAATGTGAAAAACATACAAAAACATTTTGAAACATCAAATTTAAGGATAAATGTGTGATAAAAAAAATAAAATGCATATTTTGGGGAATTTAAACCATTTACTTACAAAAGGTTAATAAAATAAACATGTGTTACTGCTTGACAGTGTCTCTTTGCAATCAATACCAATTTGTGATAAAAAATGACCACCGTTGGCGCTTTTATGCCAAAAATATGTTGTCGCTTTTAGGGTTAAAGCAACAACAACAACAACAAAAAATGGTGTAATCACAGCCTCCCCCCCAAACTTGTGCCACATAATCAGGACACCTGCACCACCTATTGAAATGTGCCTTCTGTTAGGTAAATCACATGATAAATGAGGTGCTTTAGGAGGCTTGTGGGGGTCTTTAAAGCTGAATCTGTCAATTCATAAAGTTTTATTGACATTCGGCTAATGCCATGTTTCATGGTCTCCGTCTAGATATGGCCACCTGCAGCAGTCTCCTGTCAGAGGAGCAGTTTGTGTGCTCTATATGTCTGGATGTGTTCACAAATCCTGTCTCTATTACATGTGGACACAACTTCTGCAAGGCTTGCATCAGTGGATACTGCGATAGCACTGGACTGTGCCATTCTCCAATCCGTAAAACAGATTTTGGTCGGAGACCAGATCTCTTGGTCAATACTTTCATTTCTGAGATGACTGCTCAGTTCAGGCAGGCAGTTCAAGTAAAAGCTGCTGAGCCAGGAGAAGTGGCCTGTGACGTCTGCACTGGGACAAAGCTCAGGGCTCTGAAATCCTGCCCGGTGTGTCTGACCTCTTACCGCGAAACTCACCTGCAGCCTCATCAGATAGCCGCAGCCTTAAAGAGACAGAAGCAGATCGACCCCCGTGCAGAACCTGGAAGACAGGATGTGCAAGAAGCACGACAGACTCCTGGAGCTGTTCTGTAGGACTGACCAGATGTGTGTGTGCCAGTTCTACACCGAGGCAGACCACAAGAGTCACCACATTGTCCCTCTAGAGGAAGAGTATGGGGAGAGGAAGGAGGAAGACGGAGGCACAGGTGCAGCAGATGATCCAGGAGCGACAACAGAAGGTTCAGGAGATTAACGAGTCCGTAGAGCTCAGCAAGAGAGACGCGGAGCGAGAGAGATAGGAGACAGCGTGCAGATGCAGGTCAAATCAAATCAAATCAAATCAAATCTAATCTAATTTTATTAGTCACATACACATGGTTAGCAGATGTTAATGCGAGTGTAGCGAAATGCTTGTGCTTCTAGTTCCGACAATGCAGTAATAACCAACAGTAATCTAACCTAACAATTCCACAACTACTACCTTACACACACACACAAGTGTAAAGGGATAAAGAATATGTACATAAAGATATATGAATGAGTGGTGGTACAGAACGGCATGGCAGATGCAGTAGATGGTATAGAGTACGGTATATACATATGAGATGAGTACTGTAGGGTATGTAAACATAAAGTGGCATAGTTTAAAGTGGCTAGTGGTACATGTATTACATAAAGATGGCAAGATGCAGTAGATGATATAGAGTACAGTATATACATATGAGATGGGTAATGTAGGGTATGTAAACATTGTATTAAGTGGCATTGTTTAAAGTGGCTAGTGGTACATTTTTACATAATTTCCATCAATTCTCATTTTTAAAGTGGCTGGAGTTGAGTCAGTATGTTGGCAGCGGCCGCTAAATGTTAGTGGTGGCTGTTTAACAGTCTGATGGCCTTGAGATAGAAGCTGTTTTTCAGTCTCTCGGTCCCTGCTTTGATGCACCTGTACTGACCTCGCCTTCTGGATGATAGCGGGGTGAACAGGCAGTGGCTTGGGTGGTTGTTGTCCTTGATGATCTTTATGGCCTTCCTGTGACATCGGGTGGTGTAGGTGTCCTGGAGGGCAGGTAGTTTGCCCCTGGTGATGCGTTCTGCAGACCTCACTACCCTCTGGAGAGCCTTACGGTTGTGGGCGGAGCAGTTGCCGTACCAGGCGGTGATACAGCCCGACAGGATGCTCTCGATTGTGCATCTGTAGAAGTTTGTGAGTGCTTTTGGTGACAAGCCAAATTTCTTCAGCCTCCTGAGGTTGAAGAGGCGCTGCTGCGCCTTCTTCACAACGCTGTCTGTGTGGGTGGACCAATTCAGTTTGTCCGTGATGTGTACACCGAGGAACTTAAAACTTTCCACCTTCTCCACTACTGACCCGTCGATGTGGATAGGGGGGTGCTCCCTCTGCTGTTTCCTGAAGTCCACAATCATCTCCTTTGTTTTGTTGACGTTGAGTGTGAGGTTATTTTCCTGACACCACACTCCGAGGGCCCTCACCTCCTCCCTGTAGGCCGTCTCGTCGTTGTTGGTAATCAAGCCTACCACTGTAGTGTCATCCGCAAACTTGATGATTGAGTTGGAGGCGTGCATGGCCACGCAGTCGTGGGTGAACAGGGAGTACAGGAGAGGGCTCAGAACGCACCCTTGTGGGGCCCCAGTGTTGAGGATCAGCGGGGTGGAGATGTTGTTACCTACCCTCACCACCTGGGGGCGGCCCGTCAGGAAGTCCAGGACCCAGTTGCACAGGGCGGGGTCGAGACCCAGGGTCTCGAGCTTGATGACGAGTTTGGAGGGTACTATGGTGTTAAATGCTGAGCTGTAATCGATGAACAGCATTCTCACATGGGTATTCCTCTTGTCCAGATGGGTTAGGGCAGTGTGCAGTGTGGTTGCGATTGCGTCGTCTGTGGACCTATTGGGTCGGTAAGCAAATTGGAGTGGGTCTAGGGTGTCCGGTAGGGTGGAGGTGATATGGTCCTTGACTAGTCTCTCAAAGCACTTCATGATGACGGAAGTGAGTGCTACGGGGCGGTAGTCGTTTAGCTCAGTTACCTTAGCTTTCTTGGGAACAGGAACAATGGTGGCCCTCTTGAAGCATGTGGGAACAGCAGACTGGGATAAGGATTGAGGTCTTCACTGATCTAATGGATCTCATTAAGGGAAGTCAGGCCCAGCTCATTGAGGTGATTGAGGGGAAGCAGACTGCAGCAGAGAGGCAGGGTAAAGGGTTCATTAAAGAGCTGGAGCAGAAAATCCCTGTGCTACTGACAGGAAGCACTGAGCTGAAGCAGCTGCCGTGCACCGAGGACCACTACCACTTCCTCCAGAGCTTCCATTCCCTACGCAGCCTTCTGCCCACCAAGGACTGGTCTAAGATCAGTGTCTATAGCCAGGTGTGTGAGGGAGAGATTAAGAGAGCTGTGTCTCAGAGAGAGCTGATGGAGAAGACTGTGTCCCAGCTGCAGGAGAAACTGATGAGCGAACTGAAAACGTTGCGTGATGCTGAGCTGAAGAGTATGTAGCAGTATGAAGTGGACGTGACCCTAGACCCTAAAACAGCACATCCCAATCTTACCATCTCTAAGGATGGTCAACTTTGGAGCATGGAAGCAAAAAAAGGAATGTTTATGACTACCCAGGGAGGTTTGGTAATGCTACTTGTGTCCTTGGCAAAGAGGGCTTCTCCTCAGGGAGATTCTATTATGAGGTGCTAGTCAGGAATAAGACAAAGTGGCAGTTAGGAGTGGCCAGAGAGTCCCTCGACAGGATGGGTAAAGCTCCATTTAGCTGGGAAAATGGAGTCTGGACTGTGGGGCTGAGGTCTAGAAATGAGTACCAGGCTATCTCAAGCTCAATTGTCCGCCTCTCTCTAAGTAAGAAGCCCCAGAAGGTGGGGGTGTTCGTGGATTATGAGGGGGGGTCAGGTCTCCTTTTATGATGCGGGGGGACAGGTCTCCTGGCTTACAAGTGAGGACATATCTCCTTGTCATATGTACACTTTCACTGGCTGCACCTTCACTGAGAAACTCTACCCATACTTCTGCCCCTGTTATAAAAAGGCTGAAAACGCAGACCCGCTGGTCATTTCTCCTGTCACAGTCTGGGACAAAGACTCAGAACCAGACTATGTCTGTTTGTCAGACACAGACTGAACTTTAACCTCCCAGTCAGACGATCGTTGTTCGATGATCATGGAGATTACAGATTGAAATGAAAGGTCATGAAATTGTTTTCTTTCTTTGTGCAAGAGGAAACACTGCACTGAAACACTGTACTGCACTTCCAGACACTGCACTTCCAGACACTGCACTTCCAGACACTGCACTCCCAGACACTGCACTCCCAGACACTGCACTTCCAGACACTGCACTTCCAGACACTGCACTTCCAGACACTGCACTTGGAGCAATGTTTGGAGCTACGGCACAAGGTCTGGGAAGAATTTTGGATTCTCTCAGACATTTCAAAAGGGGGAGAAAAAAATTCACGGGGAGGGTCAGACAACCTCTTCGGACAGACAACTGTCCCTACAAAATCATGAGTTTGGGTAGGCGGGGCTTAAAATGCGGGCGGGAATTGTGCTCATGTTTTATCTAAGGCAACAAGTGGATACAGCAGTGATGTCTCCGGTGACGCGCTTCCCATTTTCGACTCGTCCGCTCGAACCCAACTGACGCCGGAACTTCTACAGAGGTGTTAAGCCAGAAACACTGGAACTTCGTGGGAGGCAACAAGTCTGTCTAGAGAGACTACACTCACTTGTCCTGTACTGGACATACAGTCTTTGTATTGGAGATGGGAGGAGAAAATACTATTTGGGGTGGGGGAAGGGGGTCTTTTGATGTATCCGATATGTCTGATGATCTCTGTAATATATTCAATATGCTGGATCTCTCAGTGTCACTCTTATGAGGAATATAAAAATACAACAACTAGAAATATCTCAAAGATGAAAACTACAGTCTTCTTTTCTACGGTGTGCACTTAAGTGATAAGGGAAGTGTGTGTGTGTGTGTGTGTGTGTGTGTGTGTGTGTGTGTGTGTGTGTGTGTGTGTGTGTGTGTGTGTGTGTGTGTGTGTGTGTGTGTGTGTGTGTGTGTGTGTGTGTGTGTGTGTGTGTGTGTGTGTGTGTGTGTGTGTGTGTGTGCGCGCTTGGGTAATCACTGTGTCCATAATTAAATTCCATTGCATGAATTTAACTGCCGTCAAATCATGAAGAACTGGAACAGCTCTGCCGCTCATGCACAAACACGCACCCCTAACCCCTGCTAAGAGATCACATCTCATCTGTCGTGTATAAACAAAGCCCGGGAAGCTCGCCTACAATAAAACAAACGAACGGCAGGAAAGGAAAGGAGCGGAGCGGAAAATGCCGAGGCAGCAGCGGACCCCATTCTGTACTTTTACTGCCCATGGATGGAGACAGATACGTTGAACAGGCTTTTTCAACACAGTGGAAATGTCTCCCAGGAGTGTTTGTGCGTGGTGGGGAGAGTGTGCACGTGTATGTGTGTGTCAAAGGGGCCATGCTATCATACTCGTTACACTCCCGTTTCCCAGAGTGTGAGAGAGGTTAGGTGTCAAGGTTAGGGTACCCTGATGTTTGTAGACCAGCGGTTGGGTGGGCCGGCCCATCAGACATGTGATAGTAAATCAACAGAGGTCATAGGTCAGAAGGAAAAAACCTAAATATCCCAGGAAACCACAAAGATGAAATCTAAGAAACCAAAACAACATCACATACCCATATGGATTTCGAGGAAGTCAGGGAAGGAGGACGTAGCCTTCACAACGGCAGATTCATTTGATTTACGAAATCTAATTCCAGTAGGCAACGAGTGGGGTTGATGTCAAACAGTACAATTAACCTGCGTCCCAAAAGGAAACATATTCCCTATATAGCGTACTACTTATGACCATGGTCCATAGGGAATAGGGTGCAATTTGGGAGGCAAATGTATTATTGTATTGTACTATACAACATTGTCCAATGTCCACTGATTTTATTTACTTCACAATTTGAAATGTTATACCTCTCCCTTGTGTCCATAATCTGTAGTAGTAATGAGTCTGTTAACAGTACCACCGCCATGGGACGATGCCCACTGGGATTTGTTATAGAGCTCAGTACCCACCTGGCTGAAGAGATGCTCCAGGAAGCTGTGTAGTTTCTTCTGCTTGTCATGAGATATCCATACACTGGCAGGCATCTCGTCTCCTATAGGACAACATTCATAATCATCAGTCAGCATTAGACGCAGACACACACAGACACACACACGCAGACACACACACTCAGCCCTGTGTCCAGTCCAATCGCCTGTCTGTGTCCATCTGTCTGTCAGATCTCGGTCACAGCTGTAAAGATCCTGCTAAAACCACCTCCATGCTAAATTCATAGCCATTATATGCTAATTGCTAAGTGAGGGCCTGTAAACCACAATGACAGTGTGTGTGTGTGTGTGTGTGTATCAGTTAGCGCGCGTGTGATAGCTCTCTGGCAGACAGCAGACAGATACAGGGATCGATATTTGACTTTTTTCCCTTATAGAACAAACAAATGATTTCACATGTGGAAAATCACATGAATTCACACACAATTTCACATGTGAAATCATGTAAAAACATGTGTTTTTGGAACACTTCATGTGGTTTTTTTGTAAGGGTTGACACAGCTGTGGATTGACAGAGCCAAACGCCTGCCATACCCAATCATACTAAACCACAGGCTTTCCGTTCACATGGCATGCATCCCAAATGGCACCCTATTCCCTATATAGTGCACGACTTTCGACCAGGGGCCATGCGGCTCTGGTCAAAAGTAGTACACTGTGTAGGGAATAGGGTGCCATTTGGGACACACGATAGATTCAACGCTATAATCATGTAGCCAGGTCATAATCAAGTCCTGTCAGTCAGATGTGTGTTATTATACCTTGTGGTTGAATAGGGAAAATGGAACAAGTATTGTGCGGTCTAAAGTAGGCCTTGAACTTGTGTGCTGGTTAGTAAATAGTACGTATCATGTGTGGCGTTATTGTATAGGACTACTGTGGACAGAGGGAAGAAAGGGATGAGCGTTCTGTTCTGTTCATTGAGCTGGGTTCAAACTTGGTTGAAGTTCATTTCAAGCCTGTTCTTTTGTTGACATGATTATGGAAGATAAAGTTGTGTGCGAATACCCAAAAGGGCCACTAGATAAATAACATTAATCCTTGAAAGTTAACAAAATTCTGGTAGTTTACTGGTAAACTTTGAAAGTTTCCGGTAATATACCCTCGATTTGCAACCCTAATTGTGAATGGTGTTACTACTGTGGACAGGTGAGGCATTTGCAGTATAACATTTATAACATTACAACTACTTCCACGGTAAATCATTCACGTGTGTTATGTCATTTATGTCTGTGGTGTGTGTGTTGTGTGTTTGTGTGTGTGTGTGTGTTGTGTGTTGTGGTGTGGTTGTCTTGGATTACAGGGTTCTGCTTACTGGAGTCTGTGTGTATGTGACTGCATGTACTAGTTACCTGAGTCCATCTCATCAAAGTGTGTGTGTGTGTGTGTGTGTGTGTGTGTGTGTGTGTGTGTGTGTGTGTGTGTGTGTGTGTGTGTGTGTGTGTGTGTGTGTGTGTGTGTGTGTGTGTGTGTGTGTGTGTGTAGTGGTTACCTGAGTCCATCTCATCACTGTGAACATAGGAGCTGCAGTGGCTGCTACAGATACTGGTGAAGGAAGCTATGGAGTTCCTGTTGCTGTTACAGTCACTGAAGAGAGACACAGGGAAAAACATTTTCCAGCAGCTAGTAGAAAGACTTTTACTGCCCTTTAATACTAAAAACTGGTTACTGTCAATCTTTCTGGCTTTATCCCAAATGGCACCCTAAACCCTATGGACCCTGGTTAAAAGTAGAGAATAGTTTGTGTTATGATATGGGGGGGGGGGGGGGGGGGGGTTAGTGTTAGGACATAGACAAACACACTATGCCGGTGACACTACCACACTCCATTCCCCCAGGGGGCAGCAGCAACCTTGTCCAGGTGCTGAGCCACGTTGGGTGCTGCCCATTAAGGTGATCAGTCAGAGTACCAGTTTGGAGAGCCATGAGGCTGCTGGTGGGTTTGGTGGCCATGAGGTCTTTCCTTAGTTTGGGCACGCCTGTTTGTAGTTGCCTTTTGTATACATTTATTTTGAGTCACCATCTGAACGGAGAGGTCAAGACGAAGAGGTCAGGAAGGAGCTAGACCTTCATAACAGGTGCCATTTGGGATGCAGCCTTTATGTTTGCTGTTAGTCACAAGAAAAACAGAGGGAGAAAAATTATTCACCAACAAGCTAATTGGCTACCAACTATACTCTCTCGCTCCATCCCTCCCTCTCTTGGTCATTACCTGTAGGAGTCTCTGTTGCTGATGGTGTCGTGTCCTGAGTCCTCCTGTTCGTCTCCGGCGACGTTGAAACACACCTTCTTTCCGTTCTTCTCTCCTCCTCGCTCTCCTTCGCTTTCCGCTGAGATGTAACTCTCTGGGGTCTTCATGTCTGAGGCAGGTGGGAGGGTGATGGAGGAGAGGAGGCTGGGAGAGAGAGGAGGGACGGAGAGAGAGAGACCCGAGAGAGAAAATGCAGGTTATTGAAAGTAGCCACATTCTAGAGCCTTCCTGTAGCAGTCAGAAATAACCATCAGCAGCTAACTAGGCAGGAGAGCATGACGACAAACATGTCTTCACTCCTCCAACCTTATCCTCCTCTCTTTACACGGAAAACATGCCTCGTGGTGAAAGAACACAGTGTCTAATGTCATCAAGATGTGTGTGCGCGCGCGCGCGCGTCACCAAGAACAGTGTGTGTGAAGCGCGTCAACTGTGTTTGCGTGAGTATGTGTGAATGCGCATGTTAAGACCCGTGAGCGAGTGAATGTGTCCGCGCTTGCGTGTGTGTGTGGAGGCCTATCATCGAATGTGTGTGCGCGCGCCCGCATCACTCACACACCCACTGACAGTGAGAGCCAAACAAAGCTCCAACCTGTTTGTGCTAGTCTTCCTCACAACAACTCCAGCAGGCCAGAGGTCCTCCAAATATGAATAACTTCAAACATGCACAGACAGCTGTGTCAACAGCCTAAACTCAACACACACCAGCCCCTCAACTCAGTCTCTCGCTCTGCATGCCTGGGTTCTATCAGGGGCTTTGTGGAGGAAGAGGATCAGAGCTCGATGGTGCGTCCCAAATGGCACCCTGTTCCCTAGATAGTACACTATCGGGAATATTGTGCCATTTAGCATGCAGACCAGGATATTTTCACAGAACTGCAGCAACACATGGAGTCATTTAGAGCCATATTTCCAATAAATGCCAGTCTTGGACTTCCTGACTGGCCTATACAGGCAGGGAGGGAGAAAATCACTAACACGCCATGTCTGTTTGTATTTCAGACTAATTCCATTCATGTCCGTCACTGCGTATATTTTCCGTTGTGTCACGTTTCAGGCTTTACTTGAGACTGTTTCATTTTGGGGGAGTTAACAGACTGCCCTCATGTCCTCTCACACCTCACATCACATCACATCACATGATAGATTATACAGGCTCTATCATTTCAAAAGTCCTGTCGTTTTCCCCTTTATCCCTCCATCCATCCCTCCATCCATCCCTCCATCTATCCATTCAGAGAAGGAGCAACGGAGACCTGCATTCATTAAATCCCACTCCAGATCCCACAACAATGCCCCTCTAGAATGCAGTGACATTCCATTGCCATGGAGAAGGTTCCAGGCCCTGTGATTGGCTGGTCGTAAATAAGGAAGTGTAAGTAGCTTAGGGCTTGTGTGCAGGGAATCAGAGGGAGCAGGGAGAAATACAGTGCACTCAGAAAGTATTCAGACCCCTTCACGTTTTCCACATTTTTGTTACAGCCTTATTCTAAAATTGATACTTTTTTTTCTACTACACACAATAATTCACAATGACAAAGCAAAAAAAAAAAAATTGGCACATTTATGAAAGAAATTTAAACAGAAATACCTTATTTACATAAGTATTCAGAACCTTTGTCAAGAGTCTCGAAAATGAAATCAGGTGCATCCTGTTTCCATTGACCATCCTTGAGGTGTTTCTACAACTTGATTGGCGTCCACCTGTGGTAAATTCAATTGATTGGACATGATTTGGAAAGGTACACACCTGTCTATATAAGGTCCCACAGTAGACAGTGCAGGTCAGAGCAAAAACCAAGCCTTGTCCGTAGAGCTCCGAGACAGAATTGTGTTGAGGCACAGATATGGGGAATGTTATCAAAACAATTCTGCAGCATTGGAGGTTCCCAAGAACACAGTGGCCTCCATCATTCTTAACTGGAAGAAGTTAGGAACCACCAACTCTTCCTAGAGCTGGCCACCCAGCCAAACTGAGCAATCGGGGGAGAAGGGCCTTGGTCAGAGAGTTGACCAAGAACCCGAGCTCCAGAGTTCCTTTGTGGAGATGGGAAAAGCTTCCAGAAGGACCACCATCTCTGCAGCACTCCACCAATCAGTCCTTTATGGTAGAGTAGCCAGACGGAAGCCACTCCTCAGTAAAAGGCACATGACAGCCCACTTGGAGTTTGCCAAAAGGCACCTAAAGGACTCTCAGACCATGAGAAACAAGATTATGTGGTCTGATGAAACCAAGATTGAACTCTTTGGCCTGAATGCCAAGTGTCACGTCCGGAGGAAACCAGGCGCCACTCATCACCTGGCCAATACCACCCTGACAGTGAAGCATGGTGGTGGCGGCATCATTCTGTGGGGATGTTTTTCAGCGGCAGGGACTCGGAGAATAGTGAGGATCGAGGGAAAGATGAACAGAGCAAAGAACAGAGAGATCCTAGATGAAAACCTGCTCAAGAGCTCAGACTAGTGTGAAGGTTCACCTTCCAACAGGACAACGACCCTAAGAACACAGCCAAGACAACACAGGAGTGGCTTTTGGGAATGTCCTTGAGTGGCCCAGCCAGAGCCCGGACTTGATCAAACATCTCTGGAGAGACCTGAAAATCACTGTGTAGCGACGTTCTCCATCAAACCTTAGAGCTTGAGAGGATCTGCAGAGAAGAATAGGAGAAACTCCCCGAATACAGGTGTGCCAAGCTTGTAGCGCCATACCCAGAAGACGAGGCTGTAATCACTGCCAAAGGTGCTTCAACAAAGTACTGAGTAAAGGGTCTGAATACTTATGGAAATGTGATATTTCAGTTCGAAATATTTGATACATTTGCAAACATTTCTAAAAACCTGTTTTTGCTTTGTCATTATGGGCTATTGTGTATAGATTGATGAGGGGGGAAAAACAATTTAATCAATTTTGGAATAAGGCTGTAACGTAACAAAATGTGGAAAAAGTGAAGGGGTCTGTATACTTTCCGAAAGCACTGTATACAGTAGCTGCAAGCAGCCATGGCGGGGTTCACGCTATGGCTCCACAGCGAAACCATCAGGACAAATTGGACACATTGCTCTAGGATGAGCTACTGTACTTCTGTACTCCTTACCACGCTTGCTAAATATCAAAACTCAAAATCAAACAGATTAACCTTTTGATGTATTTTGGACCATTTTTAATGATGTTGACTACTTTAAATGTTTTATTCTCCAGAACCTCTGGACCGATCGGCACCAAATTTGGTATGTAGCATCTACGGACGCGTGTCTTCAAACACAATATTTAGCTCAAACAATATGGCTGCTATAAGCCAATGAGCTTGCATTAATGATTTGTCCTGTCCAACAGCACCCCCATGTGGCCAAACAAAACCATACTCAACAGGTTACCTAGACTTATATCCCTGAACATGTATGCCAAATTCCATGACTCTGGGTCAAACAGATAAAGTTATATAAATATGTGCCCATAATAGAGCAACCGTGTGGTCGATCTGAATGAGGCTTGACAGTGATTGGAACATTTGTATCACATTTTGTTACGATGTGAATATCCGTGTGTGATTTCTAAGTATTTATGTGCCAGATCAAGCCCATGTGAATGTTTATTGGTCAGTAGTGGCCATGTTGTTTGAAATGCTAGCCTGGAAAAAAATCCATTGCGAGACCTTGGTCCATAGATGCTATATACACTACATGACCAAAAGTATGTGAACACCTGCTTGTCGAAAATCTCATTCCAAAATCATGGGCATTAATATGGAGTTGGTTTCCCCTTTGCTGCTATAACAGCCTCCACTCTTCTGGGAAGGCTTTCCACAAGATGTTGGAACATTGCTGCAGGGACTTGCTTCCATTCAGCCACGAGAGCATTAGTGAGGTCGGACACTGATGTTGGGGCGATTAGGCCTGGCTCGTAGTCGACGTTCAAATTAATCCCAAAGGTGTTCGATGGGGTTGAGGTCAGGGCTTTGTGCAGGCCAGTCAAGTTCTTCCAGACCAATCTCGACAAACCATTTCTGGTTGGACCTCGCTTTGTGCAAGGGTACATTGTCATGCTGAAAAAGGAAAAGGCCTTCCCCAAACTGTTGCCACAATGTTGGAAGCACAGAAATGTCTAGAATGTCATTGTAAGCTGTAGCGTTAACATTTCCCTTCACCGGAACTAAGGGGCCTAGCCCGAACAATGAAACAATGAAAAACTGCCCAGACCATTATTCCTCTTCCACCAAACATTAGTTGGCACTATGCCTTCGAGCAGGTAGCGTTCTCCTGGCATCCACGAAACCCAGATTTGTCCATTGGACTGCTAGATAGTGACGCATGATTCCTCACCCCCAGAGAAAGCATTTCAAGTGCTCAAATCAAGTAAAATGTTATTGGCCACATACACATGTTTAGCAGATGTTATTGCGGGTGTAGCGAAATGCTTGTGTTTCTAGTGCCAACAGTGCAGTAATATCAAACAAGTAATATCTTTCACAACATACACAAATCTAAGTAAAGGGAAGGAATTAAATATATAAATATTTGGACGAGCAATGTCAGGGCGGCAAGACACGGTAGAAAAGAATAGAATACAGTATATACACATGAGATGAGTAATGGAAAATATGTAAACATTATTAAAGTGACTAGTGTTCGATTTATTAAAGTGGCCAGTGATTTCAAGTCTATGTATATAGGCAGCAGCCTCTAATGTGCCAGTGATGCAAAATGTATTAATATAATATAATATAATTCTATTTAACAGTCTGATGGCCTTGAGATAGAAGCTGTTTTTCAGTTTCTCAGTCCCAGCTAGTTTGCCCCCCGTGATGCGTTGGGAAGGAGGCACCACCCAATGGAGAGCCCTACGGTTGCGGGCGGTGCAGTTGCCGTACCAGGCAGTGATACAGCCCGACAGGATGCTCTCAATTGTGCATCTGTAAAGGTTTGTGAGGGTTTTAGGTACCAAGACAAATTTCTTCAGCCTCCTGAGGTTGAAGAGGCACTGTTGTGCCTTCTTCACCACACATTGTCTGTGTGGGTGGACCATTTCAGTTTGTCAGTGATGTGTATGCCGAGGACCTTGAAACTTTCCACCTTCTCCACTGCGTTCCAGTCAATGTGGATAGGGTGTTGCTCCCTCTGCAGTTTCCTGAAGTCCACGATCATCTCCTTTGTTTTGTTGATGTTGAGTAAGAGGTTATTTTCCTGGCACCACACTCTGAGCCCTCACCTCCCTGTAGGCTGTCTCGTCATTGTTGGCAAACTTGATGATTGAGTTTGAGGCGTGCGTGGCCACGCAGTCAAGGGTGAACAGGGAGTACAGGAGGGGGCTGAGCACGGACCCTTGTGGGGTCCCAGTGTTGAGGATCAGCGAAGCGGAGGTGTTGTTTCCTACCTTCACCACCTGGGGGCGGCCTGTCAGGAAGTCCAGGACCCAGTTGCACACGGCGGGGTTCAGACCAATGGCCTCGAGCTTAATGATGAGCTTGGAGGGTACTATGGTGTTGAATGCTGAGCTGTAGTCAATGAACAGCATTCTTACATAGGTATTCCTCTTGTACAGATAGGATAGGGCCGTGTGCAGTGCGATGATGATTGCATCATCTGTGGATCTATTGGGGCGTTAAGCAAATTGAAGTGGGTCTAGGGTGTCAGGTAAGGTAGAGGTGATATGATCCTTGACTAGTCTCTCAAAGCACTTCATGATGACAGAAGTGAGTGCTACGGGGCAATAGCCATTTAGTTCAGTTACCTTTGCTTTCTTGGGTACAGGAACAAGGGTGGACATCTTGAAGCATGTGGGGATAGCAGACTTTGATAGCGAGAGATTGAATATGTCCGTAAACACACTAGCCAGCTGGCCTGCACATGCTCTGAGGACGAGGCTAGGGATGCCATCTGGGCCGACAGCCTTTCAAAGGTTAACACTCTTAAATGTCTTACTCACATCGGCCACGAAGAAGAAGAGCCCACAGTCCTTGGTAGCGGGCCACGTCGGTGGCACTGTGTTATCCTCAAAGCGGGCGAAGACAGTGTTTAGCTTGTTTGAAAGCAAGACGTTGGTGTCCGTGACGTGGCTGGTTTTCCTTTTAAAGTCTGTGATTGTCTGTAGACCGTGCCACATACGTCTAGTGTCTGAGCCATTGAATTGCGACTCCACTTTGTCTCTATACTGACGTTTTGCCTGTTTGATTGCCTTACAAAGGGGATTAACTACACTGTTAATATTCTGCCATATTCCCAGTCACCTTGCCATGGTTAAACTGCAGTGGTTCGCTCTCTCAGTTTTGCACGAATGCTGCCATCTATCCACTGTTGCTGGTTAGGGTAGGTTTTAATAGTACAGTGGGTACAACATCTCCTACACACTTCCTGATAAACTCAGTCACCGTATCAGTATATTCGTCAATGCTATTCTTAGAGGCTACCCGGAACATATCCCAGTCCGTGTGATCAAAACAGTCTTGAAGTGTGGATTCCGATTGGTCAGATAAGCATTGAATAGTCCTTAGCTTCTGCCTATAGGAAGGGAGGAGCAAAATGGAGTCATGATCAGATTTGCCAAATGGAGGGCCTTGTAGGCATCCCAGAAGTTGGAGTAGCAGTGGTCAAGTGTTTTAGCAGCGCGCGTACTACAGTCAATGTCCTGATAGAACTTCGGCAGCCTTTTTCTACAATTTGCTTTGTAAAAATCCCCAGATACAATAAATGAGTCCTGTGGTTTCCAGTTTGCATAAAGTCTAGTGAAGTTCTTTGAGGGCTGTGACTATAACCGAAAATTATTTTCTTGGAGATGATACAGCCAGCATTTAATTGTGTGGTATTCTAGGTCGGGTGAACAAAAGGACTTGAGATCCTGCATGTTATCCCAATCGCACCATGAGTCGTTAATCATGAAACATGCTCCCCTGCCCTTCTTCTCGGAGAGATATTTATTCCTGTCTGCGCGATGAACGGAGAACCCAACTGGCTGGACGGACTCTGACAGTATATCCTGTAAGAGCCATGTTTCTGTGAAACAGAGTATGTTACAATCCCTGATGTCTCTCTGAAAACAATCCTCGCCCTAAGCTCGTCAACTTTATTATCCATAGACAGGACATTAGCGAGTAATATACTTGGAAGCGGTGGGTGATGTGCGCGCCTCCTAAGTCGAACTAGAAGACCACTCCGAGTACCTCTCCTCCGCCGGCAGTGTTTTGGGTCGGCCTCTGGATTCAGTTCAATTGCCCTGGAGGTGCACACCAGGGCAACAAAGGATCCGATTCGGGAAAGTCATATTTCTGGTCGTAATGCTGGTAGTGCTGGTGAGTTACTGCCGCTCTGATATCCAATAGTCCTTTTCAGCTGGGCTACTAAAAAAATTCTGGGCTAATAATTTAAGAAATAATACATAAAAAAACGAAATACTGGAAAGTTTCCTAAGAACTAGAAGCACGGCAGCCCTCTCTGTAGGCGTCATTTTCAATTTTTTTGCTCCAGACGCTTTGCATTAAGCATGGTGATCTTAGGATTGTGTGCGGCTGCTATGCAACGGAAACCCATTTCATGAAGCTCCTGACGAACAGTTCTTGTGCTGACGTTGCTTCCAGAGGCAGTTTGGAACTCGGTAGTGAGTGTTGCAACCAAGGACAGACGATTTTTAAGCGCTACGCGCTTCAGCACTCGCCGGTTCCATTCTGTGAGCTAGTGTGGCCTACCACTTCGCGGCTGAGCCGTTGTTGCTCCTAGACGTTTCCAATTCACAATAACAGCACTTACAGATGACTGAGGCAGCTCTAGCAGGGCAGAAAGTTGACGAACGGACTTGTTGGAAAGGTGGCATGTTTAAAGTCAATGAATTCTTCAGTAAGGCCATTGTACTGCCAATGTTTGTCTATGGAGATTGCATGGCTGTGTGCTCGATTTTATACACCTGTCAACAACGGGTGTGGCTGAAATAACTGAATCCACTCATTTGAAGGGGTGTCCACATACACTATGTATACAAAAGTATAAAGTTTCATGCAGATCGGTCATTTGCTGCTTAAACCACTAATAACAATGACAGGACCACAACACTGGGTCAGGGACGGGATCGAGAGAGAGAGAGAGAAAGAGAAGAGAGGAAAGCAAGCGAGAGAAAAGAGAGCGAAGAGAGAGAGAAAGGAGAGAAAGAATAGCGAGAAAGGAAAGAAACAGAGAAAGAGAGCGAGAGAGAAACAGAAGGGAGAGAAGGAAAGATGCAAAAAGAGAGCGAGAGCGACCAACTCTCAGAGCTCTCCCCTAAGTGTGTCCTGAATAGCTTTATATACATAAACCTTTAATCAAGCCCCTTGACAAGCTCTATAGGCTCAATAGACATCAATCACCCTCACAAGATCGATAAGAGCATCTGCATTACAAAGCCTTTACCTCAGTCAGGTTCTTAATAGTGCATCAGCATGGTTTAATCAGAGAGGAAGTGAACATGTTAGAGTGGACAGATGTAAAGTACTGGAGCTGACTGGACCGGAGAGGTTGGATGCGTCCCAAATGGCACTCTATTCAATATACAGTACCAGTCAAAAGTTTGGACACACCTACTCATTCAAGGGTTTTTCTTTATTTTTACTATTTTCTAGATTGTAGAATACTAGTCAAGGTTATCTGATGCAGCACTCCATCACTCTCCTTCTTGGTCAAATAGCCCTTACACAGCCTGGAGGTGTGTTTGGTCATTGTCCTGGTGAAAAACAAATTATAGTCCACTAAGTGCAAATCAGATGGGATGGCGTATCGCTGCAGAATGCTGTGGTAGCCATGCTGATTAAGTGTGCCTTGAATTCTAAATAAATCACTGACTGTGTCACGAGCCAAGCACCCCCACACAATAACACCTCCTCCTCCATGCTTCACGGTGGGAACCACACATGCGGAGAACATCTGTTCACCTACTCTGCATATCACAAAGACCCGGCTGTTGGAACCAAAAATCTCAAATTTGGACTCAGACTTAAGGACAGATTTCCACCGGTCTAATGTCCATTGCTCGTGTTTCTTATCCCAAATAAGTGTCTTCTTCTTATTGGTGTCCTTTAGTAGTGGTTTCTTTGAAGGAATTCGACCATGAAGGCCTGATTCACGCAGTCTCCTCTGAACAGTTGATGTTGAGATGTGTTTGTTACTTGAACTCTGTGGAGCAATTATTTGGGGTGCAATCTGAGGTGCAGTTATTTTTATGAACTTATCCTCTGCAGCAGAGTTAACTTTGGGTTTTCCATTCCTGTGGCGGTCCTCATGAGAGTCAAGTTCATCATAGCGCTTGATGGTTTGTGTGACTGCACTTGAAGAAACTTTCAAAGTTCTTGAAATGTTCCGGATTGACTGACCTTCATGTCTTAAAGTAATGATGGACTGTCGTTTCTCTTTGCTTATCTGAGCTGTTCTTGCCATAATAAAGACTTGGTATTTTACCAAATAGGGCTATCTTTTGTATACAACCCTTACCTTGTCACAACACCTGTGAATGGCTCAAACGCATTAAGGAAAGAATTTCCACAAATTAACAAGGCACACCTGTTAATTGAAATGCATTCCAGGTGACTACCTCATGAAGCTTTTTACAAATGTTCGCATTTTTGACATTAGAGTATTTTGTGTAGATCGTTGACAAAAAATGACACCACAAAATGTGTAAATAGTCAAGGTGTGTGAATACTTTATGAAGGCACTGTATTGGGCCTTCTTTTTGCTTGGATGACTGTAGTCAACCTCATGAAGCTGGTTGAGAGAATGCCAAGAGTGTGAAAAAGCTGACATCAAGGCAAAGGGTGGCTACTTTGAAGAATCTCAAATATAAACATATTTGGATTTGTTTAACACTTTTCTGGTTACTACATGACTCCATGTGTGTTATTTCATAGATTTGATGTCTTCACTATTATTCTACAATGTAGAAAATAGTAAAAATAAAAACCCTTGAATGTCCAAACTTTTGACTGGTACTGTATAGAGCACTACTTTTGACCCAGCCCTATTGGTTGACTCAGCCCTATTGGTTGACCCAGCCCAATTGGCCCTGGTCCAAATCAGTGTACTGTATAAGGAACAGGGTGTCATTTGAGACAGACTTTGTTAGTGTTCTAATCTCTTGGATGAGAAATGGATGGACATTCTGTTCTTGCCCTGGTAGACGCAGGCGGGAGAGGAGGAGAGGCGGGGGGATAGGGGGACATAAGTTAGGAGGAGAAAAGGTTGGAAGAGAGAACTGGGGCAGAAGAGAAAATAAACAAATGTGAAAATTACCAGGAGAGGAGGACTTGACGTGATACAGGACGTGAGGAGAAGAGAGGAGAAGCGGTAGAGATTAGAGGTCGACCGATTATGATTTGTCAAAGCCGATACCGATTATTGGAGGCCAGAAAAAAGCCGATACTGATTAATCGGACGATTTTAACTTAATATAATACATCAATAAAATCTATTTAGCCTCAAATAAATAATGAAACATGTGCAATTTGGTTTAAATAATGCAAAAACAAAGTGGTGGAGAAGAAAGTAAAAGTGCAATATGTGCCATGTAAAAAAGCTCATGCTTAAGTTCCTTGTTCAGAACATGAGAACATATGAAAGCTGGTGGTTCCTTTTAACATGAGTAAGAAGTTTTAGGTTGGAGTTATTATAGGAATTATAGGACTATTTCTCTCTATACGATTTGTATTTCATATACCTTTGACTATTGGATGTTCTTATAGGCACTTTAGTATTGCCAGTGTAACAGTATAGCTTCCGTCCCTCTCCTCGCTCCTACCTGGGCTCGAACCAGGAACACATCGACAACAGCCACCCTCGAAGCAGCATTACCCATGCAGAGCAAGGGGAACAACTACTCCAAGTCTCAGAGCGAGTGACGTTTGAAACGCTATTAGCGCGCACCCCGCTAACTAGCTAGCCATTTCACATCGGTTACACCAGCCTAATCTCGGGAGTTGATAGGCTTGAAGTCATAAACAGCGCAATGCTTGTAGCATTGCGAAGAGCTACTGGCAAAACGCACGAAAGTGATGTTTGAATGAATGCTTACGAGCCTGCTGGTGCCTACCATCGCTCAGTCAGACTGCTCTATCAAATCATAGACTTAATTATAACATAATAACACACAGAAATACGAGCCTTAGGTCATTAATATAGTCGAATCCGGAAACTATCATCTCGAAAACAAAAAGTTTATTCTTTCAGTGAAATACGGAACCGTTCCGTATCTTATCTAACGGGTGGCATCCATAAGTCTAAATATTCCTGTTACATTGCACAACCTTCAATGTTATGTCATAATTACGTAAAATTCTGGCAAATTAGTTCGCAACGAGCCAGGCGGCCCAAACTGTTGCATATACCCTGACTCTGCGTGCAATGAACGCAAGAGAAGTGACACAATTTCACCTGGTTAATATTGCCTGCTAACCTGGATTTCTTTTTGTTAAATATGCAGGTTTAAAAATATATACTTCTGTGTATTGATTTTAAGAAAGGCATTGATGTTTATGGTTAGGTACAGTCGAGCAACGATTGTGCTTTTTTTCGCAAATGCGCTTTTGTTAAATCATCCCCCGTTTGGCGAAGTTGGCTGTCTTTGTTAGGAAGAAATAGTCTTCACACAGTTCGCTACGAGCCAGGCAGCCCAAACTGCTGCATATACCCTGACTCTGTTGCAAGAGAAGTGACACATTTTCCCCAGTTAAAATAAATTCATGTTAGCAGGCAATATTAACTAAATATGCAGGTTTAAAAATATATACTTGTGTATTGATTTTAAGAAAGGCATTGATGTTCATGGTTAGGTACACGTTGGAGCAACGACAGTCCTTTTTTGCGAATGCGCACCGCATCGATTATATGCAACGCCGTACACGCTAGATAAACTAGTAATATCAAAAGCCATGTGTAGTTAACTAGTGATTATGATTGATTGATTGATTGTTTTTTTATAAGATAAGTTTAATGCTAGCTCGCAACTTACCTTGGCTTCTTACTGCATTCGCGTAACAGGCAGGCTCCTCGTGGAGTGCAATGTAAGGCAGGTGGGTTAGAACGTTGGACTAGTTAACCGTAAGATTGCAAGATTGAATCCCCGAGCTGACAAGGTAAAAATCTGTCGTTCTGCCCCTGAACAAGGCAGTTAACCCACCGTTCCTAGGCCGTCATTGAAAATAAGAATGTATTCTTAACTGACTTGCCTAGTTAAACAAAGGTGTAAAAAATAAAATTAATAAATCTGCCAAATCGGTGTCCAAAAATACAGATTTCCGATTGTTATGAAAACTTGAAATCGGCCCTAATTAAATCGGCCATTCCGATTAATCGGTCGACCTCTAGTAGAGATATAAACCATGTCACCAGGCACGTCCTCGGACAGCTGTGTGACTCCATGTTTGGGGTCCTGATGCAAAAGGTCAAAGGTTGTGGTGCTTCTAAACGGTCAACGCCAAGGAACCACCGCCAAGAAGTTGTGCAACTAATAATCATTCCATGTCCGCTCTCTCTTTTCCCATTACTGAAACATCCCCATTCCCTCCAGTGAGGTTGGAAGTTGGAAATCCGTCTCTACTTTGGAGGGGGAAGGAAGGAAATGCTGATTGTGAAATAAAAGTATCCTTTGTTCCAAATGTGAAAGCTTCAATTCATCAATACATCGTTACAGCACAAAAGACAGGAGACAAGGTCAGTCACACCCCACACAGCCACTTACACACACAGAGACAGACAGAGACACAGACAGAGACACAGACAGAGACACAGACAGACAGAGACAGAGACAGAGACAGAGCGAGAGAGACAGAGCGAGAGAGACAGAGCGAGAGAGACAGAGCGAGAAAGACAGAGCGAGAGAGACAGAGCGAGAGAGACAGAGCGAGAGAGACAGAGCGAGAGAGACAGAGCGAGAGAGCGAGAGAGAAACACACACACACATTTCCCTCAGATTACACAGACCCACAAAGAATTCCAAAACAAATCCAATTTCGATAAACTCACATATCTATTGGGCGAAATACCACAGTGTGCAATTCAGCAGCAAGATTTGTGATCTGATTTGTGATCTGAAGAACAAACACCATTCTAAATACAACCTATATTTATGTTGATTTATTTTCCCTTTTGTACCTTAACTATTTGCATATTGTTACAACACTGTATATATAGACATAATATGACATTTGAAATGTCTTTATTCTTTTGGAACTTTTGTGATTGTAATGTTTACTGTAAACAAAAATAAACATATGTTTCCCATGCCAATAAAGCCCCTTAAATTTCAATTGAGAGAGCGAGAGAAAAAAACAGAGGGAGAGGGGTGAAAGAGGGACAGTGGGTTAATCAAGAGAAAGATATTTGGAGAGAATGGACGAGGGACAGATAGAAGGAGAGGGTTAGAACGAAAGAAAGCGCAAGAGAGAACTTTTAAATCAGGGCCCTTAAAAATGGACCCTCCCTCTCTGCCTGGTTTAAGAGGGCCCCGGAGCTCATTTTGCTCTGCTGTTCCTGAGAGGCCCTATCAGAGATCAGAGGACCGATCAATAGTCTCTGTAATCCACTGGCTAACACTGACACACCCACACCCATAGAGGTCACAGCAAATTAGCCACGCCACGACTAGCTGCTCATTACAGGTTATATTAGTACTGCTGCTCGCGGTCTGACAATGCTGTAGCCTGTTACAGATCACCTTTAATGAGCTATTTTACATAACTGGGAGGAAGGTATGTGCTTGTATGGGGGTGGTTGTGGGAGTGTGTGTGTGTGTGACTACCTTTAAGGAATGTCTCAGTGCATCACAATGTGTGCATACACTAATTAGCATTGACAGAAGCATGTCATTAACATCCGTGCTGAGAAGCGTGTGTGTGTGTGTGTGTGTGTGTGTGTGTGTGTGTGTGTGTGTGTGTGTGTGTGTGTGTGTGTGTGTGTGTGTGTGTGTGTGTGTGTGTGTGTGTGTGTGTGTGTGTGTGTGTGTGTGTGTGTGTGTGGTTCCTGTCAGATGTCAGTGTTTCACATTTCCTCCCTGTGACTCTGAACCTGTGAACCAATGAATCCATCAACAGCACTGGAACAAGCATGGCCAGCAAGGAAACACACACACACGCGCACACACGCACTAGAGTAACAACCTGAGAGAGAATGACTAAGTCTCCTCTCACTCACCAGAGACCACTCACTCACTAGAGACCACTATATCACACACAATGCCCTTCTAAAACTACGCCTCACTTTATGAGGCTCACATGTATCCGGAGGACCAGTTTATACTAGTGTGTGTGTGTGTACATGTGCTCGTGTGTGTTTATAATAGGGGAAACGGCATCAGCGGAAGCAGTCGCCGGTCTTTACATATCACACAATTTCCTCTGCTTATTACAAAATCTATTTTCTCCCCAGCCGGTTTCACCGTCCATGCAGTGCATATTAAAATGGAAATCAAACCAATAGTCTCCGACAAATAAACAAATTCTTCCACTCCTGAAGTGACAAACAAAATACTTCTGAGTAAGGGTGTGTGTGCCTCCACCATGAGTGCGTACGTGCATGGCAGGCGTGCGCACGTCTGTGTGTGTGCCTGCACATATCTGTGTACGTGTGTGTACGTGCGTGTGTGCTGCCAGACTCACTCGTGTATCTGTGAGGCGTGGCCCTCCATCTCTTTCACCAGCGTGGTCAGCTTGCCCAGTAGTTTCTGGTAGGAGTCCAAGATCAGCAGGTCATCCTCCCGGAGCAGGAAGCGGAGGCCGTGACCCTCCGTACGACCCAGACTGTGACCTGACGGAGCTGCCATACTGGTGATGGTGTGTTGTACGTACACCATGGGGTTCAGCTTACCTGGGAGACGGACAGAATTAAACAGAGCACTACAATGGACATTGGCATCCTAGCAAGATGACCACAAATTCCGTTGCTGGCTCCTTCTCTAACCCCGCTAGGCTATCTGCCGCCCCCCCCTCCAGGGTTAGGGTCAGAGGTCAGGGCTTAGTGCTATTCTCTCACCTTGTTCGGCGTTACGACCTCCTCTCTCCAGGGTAGAGCTCTTCCTGTTGTCCAGCTGCACTCCGAAGGCGCTGCCCAGAGAGGTGGTGGTTTTGGGGTAGGACACCTCCATCACGTTCACATGGCAGTTGGTGGGGCAGAAGTCGCTGCTGTGGAGCGGGGACACCTTGGTTTTAGCCTGCTTAAAGGTGGGCCACGCCCTGTTCTTCAACACCCGCGAGAACTGGAGGGAGGAGAGAGAGAGATGGTGGGAGTTAGCATTTAACAATGCTTTGGTGATGCTCTCTTCAGGATTGCAAAATTCCCAAGTTTCCAGAAACCCCTGTTTGGGGATTCCATTATTTCCTGCTTATTCCAGGAATCTTACAGCCGGGATTTCTGTAAAACCTTAGAATTTGGGGAAAGTTACTTGAATCCTAGCTCTTTCGGTCTCTGGATGCAGGCTTTTGCCAAGCAGTAATAATCTGGTCAGAATACCCCTGTCAGAATCATTTACATTCCCCTCTGCAATCCATTGATTTATGTTAAATATTTGAGCCATTAGCCATTCATCAACGTTTGGACACAGGAAACAGAATGTGCGTAACAAACAACCAGAGTCTGTGTTTATGTGGAGTATTTACAAGTCTGAGCAACTCTGAACCCTGAAACACATCACCTATCAACACACTCATTCATAAGTATAACCATGTTTAAGGCTGGGCTGGGTGATTTAACTGAAACCAGAGAATTATTGCACACAGTCTGACGAAGTATTTTAAACAGGTAACATTAAACAGCTCTTCTTCTTCACTGATACGTTCTATGAAGACGTATCACTTCAAGATGCTCGACCTTCTTCCTCGGTATGGTTTCATCTCGGTTGCATGCTTGTGCATGTGTTTCAGAGGGGGGTTTTCCATTCACATACGTCCATGCAGAACTAACAAACACCGGACAAATAGAGAGATCCATCATAGTGTATTGTGGTTTGGCAGTTTCCATTGAAACCAGAAGAAGAAATGTCTTCTGTCAGATACATTACCCTGGACAATATAAATACTATATTGTTTAAATGAATATATACTTCCCCTGGGCTGCACGGTAAATCTCATACACAACCATGGAAAACAGGAACATAAATCTGCACGCCACCAAACGCTGTACTGTAAGCCATGCTCCCCTGGTCTGCGTACTAACTAAGTGACTGATAGCATCTCTGTGTGTTAATATGCTAGGTGCCTGCGGGGTATGTTCAGCATCCTAAAAACATTTTTGGGTGAACCCTCTGTCACAGACCCTACATAACATTCACACACATCGCAAACGATTGATAGCCTACTGGGCAAATCTCCCTTGAGGCAGTCAAGCCATTGCATTCCTTCCACAAATGTAGTCCGGTTGCGGTCGCAGCTGAACCTCGTTTCAAATAAATCATCATATTTGTACGCCTAGCAATCACAAAATGACGTTACTGTCTCAAATTAACGAAAGGAGTCGAAAGAGTCGTTCTTTCGACTGAACGGGTCAAAGAGATCGGAGTCAGTAAAAAGAGCCAAACTTCCCATCACTAGTAGCCGGCCGACCCACCAGGCTATCTACATAACGGTCTCCCTCTCTCCCTCACTCCACTGGAATGGCACATGTACAGGGGGGAGTTATTACACAACATTAGGCCAGGATGTAGATCTTTAGTCTATCCAGCTGTGGTTAATCCAAGGCTCCACCAAAGGTATAGCCAGAGTTTAGAAGTGATTATCCCCCCCCCCCTCTCTCTCTCACATATAAACACGTGCTCACATACACAAACCACACGCACGCTTACCTAAATATTATCCAGACCTCTCTCAAGGGTCAAGAAGAGCTGATTACATTTCAGCAGGCCAGTGTTCTACCTTGTTGACGTAAGAGCGCATCTTGTTCATAACCTCTCACTTCTCATGTCAATCTGACCGGCCGGCGTCAACATCCCTGGTAAATAACTGTCTCGGTCTGTCTCGGTCTGTCTCGGTCTGTCTCGGTCTGTCTCGCTCTGTCTCGGTCTGTCTCGGTCTGTCTCGGTCTGTCTCGGTCTGTCTCGGCGAATACAGGGGGTGACACTCGTTCATTATTTTCTGTTGATCTTTCATCCGGCATATAAACAGACACATTCAAATTCCACAGCAAAATATTGGGCGAAAAAAATAGTGCCCTATTCCGTACATAGTGCACTTCTTTTGACCAGAGCCCTACGGGCTATGTAGTGCTCTAGGGAATAGGGTGCTATTTGGAATGCAGCCATTCAGTGGAAATGTAACGATGCTCTGATAACAGAAGTGTCAGCAGTGAAGTGGTCATGGCATCCTGTCTAGAGTAGTAGAATGAATGGTGCTTTATATTATCATATACTATTTAGTAAAATTATTCATGTGTTGACAGAGGAAAATGTGTCTTCGCAATGGGAGATGATGTAAATCCTTGCTTTACTTTGTTCACAACAACCTGAGAGACACACACACACACACACGTTTGGGCACGCACGCACGTAAGCACCACACACCCGTCCCCCACCACCACACGCCGTACCTTTCTGTAGTTGGTGATACGTCTGTTAATGTGCTCCACCCGCTCTCCACACATGGCGCTGAAGCGGACCTGCAGGTTCTCAGGGATGACGTCACAGCTGGAGCTCAGTCTACTGCACATCTGAACCAGCGTGTCATCACTATGCGCCAGCGCCTCCAGGATCTGACAGGGTTGAAGGACAAAGGTTAGAGAGAAGGAGGCTGACTTTATTACATGTAACTTATAAGGGTAAAAGGTCCTATCCAATCCTTAAAAAGGTGCAATATGCAGAAATCGCTCCACTATTTCCTGGTTGCAAAAATTCAAATAGTTCACCTAATTTCAGTTTATGTGAACAAAACAAGCTATGCATAGTGTAGATTCAAAGTACCATCTAAACCGCTGTGAAATATATTTTCCATAACCAAAAATATGGTATTTTCAGCTTTTCTTTGTACTAAACTGAAAGTAATAGGCAAAAACTAAACTTAAGAACAGGAATCATAGAAATAGCACACACAGAACAGATCTACAGCTCATTAGACTTGCTTTTAATTAGACTGACAGATCTAGAACTCACATTTCTGTATGAATTTGGTCGGGTCGCCAAAAAACGTACATAGTGCAGCTTTAAATCACAGACAGAAAACAGAAAGTCCAAAGAAGCAGAGTTGCAGAAAAGGCAAGAGTGACGGAGGAAAAAAAAACTCTTTCTGTTGTTTTTTTAACTGGACGCCCACCAGAAGAGAAGAAGAACGACAGGGGAAATGTAACAGCGGGAGGAGGAGAGGAGTGGAGGAGAGATGAAGTGCCCAGCAGCGTTTGTGATATTAAAATTCAACATCACACCGAGCTCTCTCTCTCTCTCTCTCTCTCTCTCTCTCTCTCTCTCTCTCTCTCTCTCTCTCTCTCTCTCTCTCTCTCTCTCTCTCTCTCTCTCTCTCTCTCTCTCTCTCTCTCTCTCTCTCTCTCTCTCCCTCTCCTCCCTCCCTCTCCCTCTCCCTCTCCCTCTCCCTCCTCTGTTTCCCTCGTACCCTCTCTATCTTTCTCTCTCTCGCTCTCTCTCTCTCTCTCTTCCCCCTCTGTTTCCCTCATACCCTCTCTATCTTTCACTCTCTCTCTCTCTCTCTCTTCCCCCTCTGTTTCCCTCATACCCTCTCTATCTTTCACTCTCTCTCTCTCTCTTCCCCCTCTGTTTCCCTCATACCCTCTCTATCTTTCACTCTCTCTCTCTCTCTCTTCCCCCTCTGTTTCCCTCATACCCTCTCTATCTTTCGCTCTCTCTCTCTCTCAACCCAGGACTAGTGGGGCAGATGTTTGTAATA
This sequence comes from Salvelinus alpinus, assembly GCF_045679555.1. Lineage (NCBI taxonomy): Eukaryota > Metazoa > Chordata > Actinopteri > Salmoniformes > Salmonidae > Salvelinus > Salvelinus alpinus. The sequence goes on along the minus strand of NC_092095.1, from coordinate 28,549,998 downwards.
ACACTAAAATGTATTTTAGTTTCTGGGGGACGAGACACAGACAGACTTTTAATATCCAGAACAAGTCATAGATTTGGCCTGGGTTCAAGTGTCTGACAAGTCTTACTGTTGTCGTAAATCCATGCTGGTTTGCGGTCTGGTGTGCGTCTGTGTGCGTGCACACACGTGTGCTTGTGTGTGTGCGTGACCCAGACAAATGGGGACCAATCTGATAAAGCTATTTCAGGTATGAGAACAGAACTAAAACAGTCCTAACGCACAACAAAGATCAGATCGGGTTGGGGAGAACCGGGACAGAAGTAACACTGTTTGTTTTGATCCAAAACTCAGAGATCGATAAGCTAGTCACTATATTTTATGACAAACAATTTATATACAGTGTGTCCTCCACCATTAGAAACTGTCATTTCATTTCTAGGGTAAATGAGTTGAAATGATATAGACAGACCTACTCTAACGCTACTTCTGTTCTTGCTGGCGGGGCCGAAGTAACATAGGCGTGGGACGAAAGTAGCGACCGGTGAGAAGTGCACAATATCTGTCTTATTTCCACGCTTGTTACTTTCAACAAATGTACCATCGGCCATCATTTCATATCTGTGTCAATTCAATAAACAAGGCTATAGGTTTGTAATTTTCGAAAATGAACCATGCGTCAACATCGCATACCTCGCAACCACAATATTGAAAGCCTTACAATATTAAAATCAGACTAAAATGGATCACATAATAGCTGAGCTATATTAACCATCCTTTCCTCATCTCACTTTAATAGGAATGTAGATGGTTTCTCACAGTTTTCAATGATTATTCCTGCTTAGTCCTACCAATAATACTTCCGCCGCATCCCCATGTAACTTCTCCCTGGCTAGCATCCAAGACTAGCGAGCATGAAACTTAAAACCTGTGCTGCCACTATTTACTAGATGGGTTAAGAAAATAACATATGTTTGGTACTCTACAACTGAAAAACACTTCCAGATCTGTTTTTTTTTTATTTTTTACTTTTCCTCGCTCAAAACAACTTTTGTTGATAACTCGTTGAAGTGTTGTCACAGTGTGCAGATATTTTGCAGGGAGGTCGTCTTCCACATTAGGGAAGTGTCTTTACGTTAGGGCTGGGGGAAATATCGTATTTTAAGTATTTATTTGACCTTTATTTAACTAGGCAAGTCAGTTAAGAACAAATTCTTATTTTCAATGACGGCCTAGGAACAGTGGGTTAACTGCCTTGTTCAGGGGCAGAACGACAGATTTTTACCTTGTCAGCTTGAGGATTCGATCTAGCAACCTTTTGGTTACTAGTCCAACGGTCTAACCACTAGGCTACCTGCCGCCCCAAATAACGGTTTGGGATGCACGGACAGGTTTGGGTTGTTACTTTACCTTCTATAACGGTATTTGAATGTTTGGTTTGTTAAATGTAATATGCCGTGTGTAACGTCCATTTTTATAGTTTACACCGCAACTTGAGTCATCCCTCTCCGCCTAAATCAGCATGTCGTCTGTGCAACAGTATCTTCTAAATCAAAGAGGAATAGGGGAAGCATGAATATGTTGGCTACATGAAGAAACATTTAATGTAGCCAAAAATGATAGGGTCCCATAGGAAACACTGACCAACACATTGGTTCCTACCCTGGCACAATAACCTTGTTTGACCTGCTGGCCGCAATGAATTCTACAGCAGGATTAATACACGCTCAACCAGTGACTTCGGAGACATCCTCCGACCAACAACCGTCTATCAGGTGTGCGCAGGCAAAATAGATCATGCTGCAGGCAGCATAGAGGACAAAAAGATATGTGTAGAACTGATAATTGATCACATGGTGCAAGAATGACTGCAAACAATTGAATGTTATGTTGGACACAGCTTTGTAGAACCAAAACATACACAGCCTCTGCTCAACAAACCCGAACCATAGACCAAATCGTTTGGGGTGCTGCAGTTCCCGAACGATATTGGGCTCATCACCCTCACGGCAGGCAAGCAATGCATTCCGCCAAGAGTCGTTCACAATGTAGTCCGGTTGCGGCCTCAACTAGACCTTGTTTCAAATGTACCAAGAGCTTGTCTTATTTGTACGTCGAGCAATTAACAAATGTACACTTTTTAAAGCATGCTTTTACAAGTCTCAGTCACAAATGACAGCTCCAATAAGCCCCTAATGGTAAATGATATTTGAACGAGAGGCTTGTAGAATGTTTTCTGTTCATCGTTCAACGGCAGGGGGTCCTGCGTGCTCTGGGCATTACTGGCTCAAATGAACGAAATGAGTCGAACGAGTCGTTCTTTTGACTGAAAGAGTCGGAAAGATCAGAGTCAGTGAAAAGAGCCGAACTTCCCATCACTAGTGTCTGCTAGCACCCCACACCTCAGTCATCACAAAACGCTAGCCGTCTCAGAACTGGCTCTCTCTCTGGCAGGCTTCATAACACTTGATTAGCATCGATCTCAGCTTAAGATGATTCAACAGAGAACGGTCTACAGTGGCTGCTTTGCTGCTGAAAATCACGGGGGGGGGAAATACAGTCAAAAGCGCGTTACTGTATGTTGCTATGAATGTTCTAGTCAGACAGCCAGGTATCGACTGTGCATGTGCCGCATTAAGGAAACGTGTTTCTTTGAAGGAGAGACGAATCAATGCACCTACATATCAAATGAAAAGAATATGAAAAGCAGTGGGAAGCAGCATTACATTTCACACAAACAACTCATCTGTTTTCTGTACGTCTTCATTATGTAGTACCGGTCTCATAACGCACCATGTACTGTACGCGCACGCACGCACGCACGCACGCACGCACGCACGCGCACACACACACACACACACACACACACACACACACACACACACACACACACACACACACACACACACACACACACACACACACACACACACACACACACACACACACACACATTTGTCTCTTCATTATATAGTAGCTCTGTTAGCATCATAACAACACACAGGGTTCTGAGGTGATCTAACACCACTATGTATCATCTAGCAGGTAATTAAATTCCAACCTCTCCTCTTTTTTCTCCTCTCCTCCCTTTTCCCATTTCCTCTGCAGAAATGTCTCTGTACAGCACAATGATCAAACCACAGGGTGGGTGTCTCCAGTGTGATTGCTTAAAGCTTCAATCCGCAACTTTTTTGGGCCACCCGACCAATTTCACATAGAACTGTGAGTTATAGATCTGTCACTCTCATTGCTAGCAAGTCTAAGAGGTGGTAGATCTGTTCTATGTACGCTCTTTCTATGGTTCCTGTTCTTAAGTTTAGTTTTTGCGGCTTTTACTTTCGGTTTTGTACACCAGCTTCAAATAGCTGAGAATACAACATTTGGGGTTATGGAACGAATGTTACACAGCGGTTTAGATGGTACAATGATTCTCTCAACTATACTTGCTTGTTTTGCCACAAACAAAAATTAGGCGAACTATTTCACTTTAAGCAACCAGGAAATGGCAGAGTGATTTCTGCCTAGTATACCTTGAATGAAACACACACTCCACATTAACTGTTGTGTCAAACCTGGAGTTCAGAAAACAAGCTTCTGGTCCAACTCCACACCTGGTTTAACTGCATCATTGTGTAAGTCCTGGGTTAAAATGAAAGCCTGGACTCTCATCTATTAAACAGTCCTGTACATTATTTGTTGGTCTCAGTGGGCCCTGTCCTACCTTGGCTGTGAGGCTGAAGAATCCTTTTGGCTCCACCATCTTCTCCAGGACTCTACACTTGATCCCGGCGGTGCTGTCGTAGTCGTACACCACTCCATACTCCAGATGGACGTTGTCTACGGTCAGACTCACGTGGTCCTTCTTACCGTCAATGATAGCGATGGTGTTGAACTTATCCATCACCTCTGAGAGGGGGAACACACACAAGGAGTGAGAGAGGAGCACACACACACATACATACATACATACATACATACATACATACATACATACATACATACATACATACATACATACATACATACATACATACATACATACATACATACATACATACATACATACACTTGAGGTGAGATACACACACATACTGGGCCTGTACTACATGGCACAGGTGAGACGTACAAACAGCAGGGGTGGAACACACACAATTTGTACACAACATTGTAAGGCACACAAATACACACCAGGGATGAGGCACTAATGATGTCTAATGTTCCGTGATAAGGGGAGAAAGAGGCTCCTTATCTCAGCAGCACATAGTCTGGCTGATAGTCTGGCTGATAGTCTGGCTGATAGTCTGGCTGATAGTCTGGCTGATAGTCCGGCTGATAGCTGCCTGTTCTGAACTAACTAATAAGCAGAGGAGAGAAACTCTTCCGGCTGCACGTGCCTGTCTGTGCCTGCATGTGTCCCTGTGTGTGTGTGTCCCTGTGTGTGTGTGTGTGTCCCTGTGTGTGTGTGTGTGTGTGTGTGTGTGTGTGTGTGTGTGTGTGTGTGTGTGTGTGTGTGTGTGTGTGTGTGTGTGTGTGTGTGTGTGTGTGTGTGTGTGTGTGTGTGTGTGTGTGTGTGTGTGTGTGTGTGTGTGTGTGTTTATCTTACCCTCTACTTTACACTGGAAGCCGTCCCCGTTCTCCTCAGCAGTTTGTTTCTGGTTCTTCCCCTGGTCCTCCTGGGAACTCTCACTGTTGTTATACACCCACTGTATACTGTCCTGCTGTATGGAGAACACCACAAAACACCTGTTACCTTATACAAAGTGGACCTGCCTTTTCAATGTACACCTTAAAAACCAGCCAGTTGGTGCAGTGGTCCTGCTGTGTGGTTGGAACCAGTTAAAGAGGGGTTAACATTGCATGTGAAATAGCTGCAACAGCTCTGGTCTATGATGTCAGGGTTGGCCTGTCAGAGCAAACTGACAAGGCTTCACAAACACACTGCAGCACAAACACAACCCCATGCCAATCTCATCAAACCACTGTTCCGTGCCACAGGCAGACAAAAGGGCGTGTGTGTGTGTCCCCTCCACAACCCAACCCACGGCCAGCTCCCTGCCAGGACAACATGCTGTGATCGCCCACTGCGCTGTGGTCTGCTAGGGTACATCCCCCCCCGTTGGGGCGTTTCCCTGTGCTCTGGTCTGATGTAAACCAGAATCTCAGTAGTGTTGGAACCATGTAGCTCTTCATTAAACCACCAATTCCAAGGCTGGCTCATCTCCCCCCTCTGTTATTCTCCTCCCCCTCTGTTCTTCTCCTCCATCTCTCCCCTCTGTTCTTCTCCTCCATCTCTCCCCCCTCTGTTATTCTCCTCCATCTCTCCCCTCTGTTATTCTCCTCCCCCTCTGTTATTCTCCTCCCCCTCTGTTCTTCTCCTCCATCTCTCCCCTCTGTTCTTCTCCTCCCCCTCTGTTCTTCTCCTCCATCTCTCCCGCCTCTGTTCTTCTCCTCCATCTCTCCCTAAACATTCTCCAACAGAGGAGACTAGTGTAGGCTGGCTACCTCCCAACACTCTCCAAGCTCTCTCCCCCAGCCACCCCAGCCTCTCTCCCCCATCCAGCCTGGCTCTCTACTCCCCTCCCCTCCCCTCCTCGGCCCCAGCCACCCCAGCCTCTCTCCCCCATCCAGCCTGGCTCTCTACTCCCCTCCCCGGCCTCCCCTTCTCCCTCTGTGTGTGTGGGGAGAGAGACTGGGAGAGCTGGGTCATTAAGCAGGAATAATACTAGTATTGGCTCCTGTAGAAGAGAGCAGGGCTGACCCCTGGCTCACTGCTCACTGTGGGGCTGAGGCTGTTGTGGGAGAGACTGGGTTGGGTTAAGACACTGGGTGGGGGGGGGGTGGGGGGGGGACGGACAGGGTGTGGGGGGGGGGGGGGGCTGGAGTTGGAGTTCTAGTACTTCTCCCTTCTCCTCTCCTCTCCGTATTACCTGTGTGGGTCTTCTGTATTTCCTACAGGCAGTAACGTGTGCGATGACGCTGGCGTGGCTTTCCTTACTGACGTTGATGTTGTTCACCTTGATGATACACTGGCCGGGGTGGAGCCCTGCGATGGCTGCCACCGTACCTACACAAAGGAGAGAAGAGAAGGGTCAAAGGTTAAAGTATCCACACATAGACATAGAGGTCGTCACAAGTTACCACAACCACAAAGTCATAAATCCAACTTATTTCTACAATTTCTCTTCTTAAAATCAGATTTTAAACCCAGACTTCCAGTCATTGTGCTAATGCTAGTTAGCAACTCCCTTTAAACTACACATAGAGACATAAAAATGGTATCCACAAGTTAATGACTCCGGGTAAGTATCCCAAAGTATCCCTTTAACCCTAACCACATTGCTAACCTTATGCCTAATCCTAATCTTAATTTATAACCAAAAAGCTCATTTGTGTTTTCATGACTTTTCCGATTTAGCCAATTTTGACTTTGTGGCTGTTCTAACTAGTGACAACCAAGGAAAGGGGAGGAAAAAACAAGACCACGTCCTAGATGATGGAGGGGACAGAGAGGAGGGGGTTGAGGGAAGTTTACGGAGATAGGTGGGAAGGACTGAGAGTAGCTGAGGGGTGGGTTTACGGAGATAGGTGGGAAGGACTGAGAGTAGCTGAGGGGTAGGTTTACAGAGATAGGTGGGATGGGCTGAGAGTAGCTGAGGGGTGGGTTTACGGAGATAGGTGGGATGGGCTGAGAGTAGCTGAGGGGTGGGTTTACGGAGATAGGTGGGATGGACTGAGAGTAGCTGAGGGGTGGGTTTACGGAGATAGGTGGGAAGGACTGAGAGTAGCTGAGGGGTGGGTTTACGGAGATAGGTGGGAAGGACTGAGAGTAGCTGAGGGGTGGGTTTACGGAGATAGGTGGGAAGGACTGAGAGTAGCTGAGGGGTGGGTTTACGGAGATAGGTGGGAAGGACTGAGAGTAGCTGAGGGGTGGGTTTACGGAGATAGGTGGGATGGACTGAGAGTAGCTGAGGGGTGGGTTTACGGAGATAGGTGGGAAGGACTGAGAGTAGCTGAGGGGTGGGTTTACGGAGATAGGTGGGAAGGACTGAGAGTAGCTGAGGGGTGGGTTTACGGAGATAGGTGGGATGGACTGAGAGTAGCTGAGGGGTGGGTTTACGGAGATAGGTGGGAAGAACTGAGAGTAGCTGAGGGGTGGGTTTACGGAGATAGGTGGGATGGACTGAGAGTAGCTGAGGGGTGGGTTTACGGCGATAGGTGGGATGGACTGAGAGTAGCTGAGGGGTAGGTTTACAGAGATAGGTGGGATGGACTGAGAGTAGCTGAGGGGTGGGTTTACGGAGATAGGTGGGAAGAACTGAGAGTAGCTGAGGGGTGGGTTTACAGAGATAGGTGGGATGGACTGAGAGTAGCTGAGGGGTGGGTTTACGGAGATAGGTGCGAAGAACTGAGAGTAGCTGAGGGGTGGGTTTACGGAGATAGGTGGGATGGACTGAGAGTAGCTGAGGGGTGGGTTTACGGCGATAGGTGGGATGGACTGAGAGTAGCTGAGGGGTGGGTTTACGGAGATAGGTGGGATGGACTGAGAGTAGCTGAGGGGTGGGTTTACGGAGATAGGTGGGAAGAACTGAGAGTAGCTGAGGGGTGGGTTTACGGAGATAGGTGGGATGGACTGAGAGTAGCTGAGGGGTGGGTTTACGGCGATAGGTGGGATGGACTGAGAGTAGCTGAGGGGTGTGTTTACGGAGATAGGTGGAAAGGACTGAGAGTAGCTGAGGGGTGGGTTTACGGAGATAGGTGGGATGGACAGAGTAGCTGAGGGGTGGGTTTACGGAGATAGGTGGGATGGACTGAGAGTAGCTGAGGGGTGGGTTTACGGAGATAGGTGGGATGGACTGAGAGTAGCTGAGGGGTGGGTTTACGGAGATAGGTGGGATGGACTGAGAGTAGCTGAGGGGTGGGTTTACGGAGATAGGTGGGAAGAACTGAGAGTAGCTGAGGGGTGGGTTTACAGAGATAGGTGGGATGGACTGAGAGTAGCTGAGGGGTGGGTTTACGGAGATAGGTGCGAAGAACTGAGAGTAGCTGAGGGGTGGGTTTACGGAGATAGGTGGGATGGACTGAGAGTAGCTGAGGGGTGGGTTTACGGCGATAGGTGGGATGGACTGAGAGTAGCTGAGGGGTGGGTTTACGGAGATAGGTGGGATGGACTGAGAGTAGCTGAGGGGTGGGTTTACGGAGATAGGTGGGAAGAACTGAGAGTAGCTGAGGGGTGGGTTTACGGAGATAGGTGGGATGGACTGAGAGTAGCTGAGGGGTGGGTTTACGGCGATAGGTGGGATGGACTGAGAGTAGCTGAGGGGTGTGTTTACGGAGATAGGTGGAAAGGACTGAGAGTAGCTGAGGGGTGGGTTTACGGAGATAGGTGGGATGGACAGAGTAGCTGAGGGGTGGGTTTACGGAGATAGGTGGGATGTACTGAGAGTAGCTGAGGGGTGGGTTTACGGAGATAGGTGGGAAGGACTGAGAGTAGCTGAGGGGTGGGTTTACGGAGATAGGTGGGATGGACTGAGAGTAGCTGAGGGGTGGGTTTACGGAGATAGGTGGGATGGACTGAGAGTAGACGGACGGACGGACGGACGGACGGACAGACAGACAGACAGACAGACAGACAGACAGACAGACAGACAGACACAGAGAGACAGACAGAAGAGAGAGACAGACAGAGTTGAGAGAGACAGACAGAGTAGAGAGAGACAGACAGACAGACAGAGAGACAGAGTGGACAGAGAGACAGAGAGGACAGAGACAGACAGAGACAGACAGAGGAGAGAGAGACACAGAGACAGACAGAGGAGAGAGAGCGTGACAGAGATGCGTGTGTGAGACATGGCCTGCAGAAACAGGGCATTAAAACAACAGACAGACTGGGTCCCACTACTAGCACATGTTGATGAGATGGTCTGCAGCGCAAACAGTCCATCAGTGGCAGCAAACACTCTGCAGACAACATTAACACTGCTTACAGGCCTGGTCTGTCAAACCCAGGTGGCACTAGACACAGTCAGACAGACAGCAGAGCCAAGTCTCCCCAGTACACAGCACTATTGGGATAAAAAGCTACTTTAAGTTGCTATAAAAGTTGTTTTTCCAGCTCTAACAGAAAGGGAAAAGAGAGAGAGAGAGAAACTGTATATATACACACAATATGACATTTGAAACGTCTTTATTCTTTTGGAACTTCTGTGAGTGTAATGTTTACTGTTCATTTTTATTGTTTATTTCACTTTTGTTTATTATCTACTTCACTTGCTTTGGCAATGTTAACATATGCTTCCCATGCCAATAAAGCTCCTTGAATTGAAATTGAATTGAGAGAACAGGAAGATTGTTTATCTGAGGTAGAGTGTGGACCGCTCCCTCTATTTCTGTCGTCTCAGAGATGTGATTCGGACTTCAAGGTTTACAGCTATCAGGGAGGAAGTGCGTGGCAGACAAAATATTCCCTGTTTGTTTTTATAATCTCAAGCACACACAACATACCACCGAGTCTTAATGTCTTTTTACAGGAATTGGGTTTCTGAAGACAGGAGTGAAGAAGTGCTTAGTCTGTACTTTTCCTGTAAACTTTACTGACTCCTGAAGTCCTCTAAAGCAATATAGACTCCAGCCGAAAGAGAATTATCAGTGGCGTAAAGAACTTAAGTCAAAAATACTTTAAAGTACTACTCAAGTAGTTTTTTGGGGGTATCTTTACTTTACTATTTCTACTTTACTACACTCCTAAAGTATGTACTTTTTACTCCATACATTTTCCCTGACACCTAAAAGTACTCGTTACATTTTGATAGGAAATTGGTCCAATTCACACACTTATCAAAAGAACATCCCTGGTCATCCCTACTGCCTCTGATCTGGCGGACTCGCGAAACACAAATGCTTTGTTTGTAAATTATGTCTGTGTGTTGGAGTGTGCCCCTGGCTACATGTCAATAAAATAAAATGGTGCTTAATATGGCTTGCTTTATAGAAATAATTTGAAATGATTTACAGTATACTATTACTTTTCATACTGAAGTACATTTTACCAATTCCTTTTACTTTTGATACTTAAGTATTTTTAAAACCAAATGCTTTTAGACTTTTACTCAAGTCATATTTTACTGGGTGACTTTCACTTTTTTCTTGAGTCATTTTCTCGGTAGCTTTACTTTTACTCAATTATGACAATTGAGTACTAGTTCCACCACTGAGAATTCTACGTTACCAAGGCAGATATATACCCTGCCAGAGGAAACGGTACACTTAGATACCTCCGCAGTCTAAAGCAGACAGCTACAAAAGAGTTTCTCCCTACCATATATAGATGAAGATAACTCGGCAAGGCAAAGCCTATTGTTTGTGTGCGTTGGTGCCTGCCTGCGTGGCAGTGCTCTGTGTCCATGCCTCGTCAATAGCAGTAGAGATGGGATAAAGGCCTGTCCCATTGTGAGTCCCAAACGAGGAGAGGGGATGAGCTGCTTTTACTCTGTGTGTGTGTGTGTGTGTGTGTGTGTGTGTGTGTGTGTGTGTGTGTGTGTGTGTGTGTGTGTGTGTGTGTGCGTGTGTGTGTGTGTGCGTGCGTGCGTGCGTGCGTGCGTGCGTGCGTGTGGAGAAGCCGGTATAGTACATCCCTTACAGAGCATCATACCACGGATCTCTTCGGGATGATAACTCTCACACAGCTCAGACTGTTTGTTAGAGAGATGGTCTCGCTCTCAGGTGCGAGTGCAATTTCTTTCAGAATGCATTGTTTTGAAAGATAATGGCCCAACCGAAACTGGCCCGGGCAGGTGGTGAATGCTTTGGCTGCTTTGACACCCATTCCAGCCCTCATTTCTCTAAGGTTTGAACAGACTTCAACAGGCTGGGCCAGTGACAATTACAAAACAAAACATGTCCAACAACTGTCAGAGGAAAAGGAGAAGGGGGCTATGCCCTGACAACATACTACACACACACACACACACACACACACACACACACACACACACACACACACACACACACACACACACACACACACACACACACACACACACACACACACACACACACACACACACACACACACACACACACACACACACACACACACCGCAGGGAGAGTGGCTATGCCCTGACAAAAATAACTCCACAATAACACAGCATGTTTTCAAAGAGCCTTCAGACTAGCTGGTTTAGATTGGACAATAGTTTGGCTTTAGGAAGAAAACAAGCATCGATTCCCCTGAGAACGGCGAGACAGGACAGGATTGTTTTTCGATTGGCCTCCTATCTCCCGCCGGCACTGATAGCACCGCTTTTAAGAGGCTTGGCGAGGAGGAGAGGGGGGGGGGGGGGGGGGGCTGGGGAGGACCTGATGAGTTCCCAAACACACAAAGGAAAAACACAGAAAGTGTTGAATAGCGTTGAATAGGATCTGGTTCAGATATCAGAAACGTTCAAGAGCAACACATAATGTATTTGACTTGTATTGTATGTAAATTGATCCGACGACCTTGAAGAGGAGAGGGAACAGCAACGACTTTGCGACACACACAGCGAGTCAGGCAGACCAGACCCTGCAGCCAGCTGCCTCCCAGCTGTGCCACGCTCAGCAGAGGAAACAGGGTGAGCGATGCCATTTTCTGGTGTCACAAATGGGCGGCGAGGGGATACAGTGTGTGTCTTACCTCTGCCAACAGCGTGCACCACAGAAGGGCCAAAGCCCCTGATCTGGAACCCCAGTCCGTCTGCTGAGTCTGGGATCTTCACTGTCCTGAGGAAGGAGGAAGCATGGCTTTAGGTGTGTCACACACACACACACACACACACACACACACACACACACACACACACACACACACACACACACACACACACACACACACACACACACACACACACACACACACACACACACACACACACACACACACACACACACACACACCACTTACTCTCTAGGCTTGGTGCTAACCAGCACTCTGAGAGGTCCCTTGCTGGTGAAGCAGTGTTTGAGGAAAGCCTCCATCTCAGGGAACGGCCTCAGGAACACCAGATCTCCATTTATAGAAAACACCTTCCTCCCTACCTCTAGACCTGCCATCTACACAGAGAGAAGAAACAAGGCTTATGACACAACCACTACTACGGGGGGGGGGCAGACATTATCCTTGTGATTTCACTGAACATTTGTTCGCGTCACTATCGATAGACATAAAACACACAGTTAAGGGAATCAAGCGTGCCAGCCAGGCCCCCGTCCACTGACCTACCACCTTCCAAGGCTGGTGGAAATTAGGGCTGAGACTGGGATCGATCCCTTGAGTTTCCCCTGAAACCTAGTCCTCCAGCCTTGTCCTCTAGACGATCAAAGACGCTGAACACAAAAGGAGACCTCAAATATGTGCTGACGTGTTGCCGTGGTCTATTTCAGCGCCAGACCGCAGCGTCAATGACCACAGAGCCGGTTCAAACTCAGAGCAAACCGTCACATCCAGAGGTTTCTACCCTTCAGAATAGTGATCAGAGGAGTGTGTGTGTGTGTGTGTGTGTGTGTGTGTGTGTGTGTGTGTGTGTGTGTGTGTGTGTGTGTGTGTGTGTGTGTGTGTGTGTGTGTGTGTGTGTGTGTGTGTGTGTGTGTGTGTGTGTGTGTGTGTGTGTGTTTCAGACAAATGATCAAACGCCTTACTCAGACTGCTGAGGCCCACAGACTAACCAGAGCTGAACAGCTGAACGATAGCATTACGTATCAAATTTACCACCGTGGAAACAGACATTCAAAAGTTACACTTCGTGTTATGTTGCCTGCTCAGCATGGCCAGATCAGAGAGACCCTAGGTGCTGAACTGGAGAAAAAGTATGACAAATGTATGTACTTACTACTGTAAGTCACTCTGGATAAGAGCGTCTGCTAAATGACTAAAATGGCAATGTAAAAATATGTGTGTGTGTCAGAGGTAGAGGTTAACCATCAGGGCATGTAAACAGGCACGTAAACCACAGGGGGAGTGTTGACAACAGTCACGTGGGCGGAGAGAGAGCTAGGGATTAGCTTTGCATGTGAGGTGGGAGTGTGTGTGTGTGTGTGTGTGTGTGTGTGTGTGTGTGTGTGTGTGTGTGTGTGTGTGTGTGTGTGTGTGTGTGTGTGTGTGTGTGTGTGTGTGTGTGTGTGTGTGTGTGTGTGTGTGTGTGTGTGTGTGTGTGTGTGTGTGTGTGTGTGTGTGTGACCCTCACCTCTGCATGCGAGCCCTTCTCCACTGACTTGATGATGGGTACTCTGTTTCTGTCCTCCAGGCTGAAACCATAACCTCCTTCACTGGGTCTTATCTGAAACAACACATTCCCTGTGAGTGGGTGAAACGCAAACACACACTCCACATGATGGGGCACACAAATTATCCAAGTGTGGCAGTCTTAGAAAACACGTAGACAGAACACACACACACACACACACGCAGGATTATGCATGCACATATACACACAGTCTTACAGAGCACGCACACTACCACACACACAGATACTGTGACCCACAGATAGTGACTCAGGTATTTAATCAGCCCTCCAGAAGGACTTGCTTACTGGGGTGTTAAATCACGTTTTGCAGCAAATGTGGTCCGTAACCTTCTGTTTTCTGCTGAGTCGAGATGACTTGTTATGTTCTCTTTTTATGGTTTGCCCATAGATTTTCTCTGTGTGTGTGTGTGTGTGTGTGTGTGTGTGTGTGTGTGTGTGTGTGTGTGTGTGTGTGTGCGTGCGTGCGTGCGTGCGTGCGTGCGTGCGTGCGTGCGTGCGTGCGTGCGTGTTAGAGGCGTAGTGTATCTCCATTGACCAACAACATGACATTAGTTAGGAGAAAGGGAGAGTCCATTCAGAATCAGAATCTGAAAATGTCTTGGCATAGAGAAGAGTCCAATATGTCCTGTCAATTAACTGTATGGCTGAATGAGGACCATATTTAAATCATTACTGGAGAACCATAAGTGTGGGAGTTTTCAGCTGTGGGTAATCAGATTGTGTGTGTGTGTGTGTGTGTGTGTGTGTGTGTGTGTGTGTGTGTGTGTGTGTGTGTGTGTGTGTGTGTGTGTGTGTGTGTGTGTGTGTGTGTGTGTGTGTGTGTGTGTGTGTGTGTGTGTGTGTGTGTGTGTGTGTGTGTGTGTGTGTGCACATAAAAGCGTCTGCGCGCACGCGTTTCTTTTTCCTGTGTGTACGTGTAGAGCAAGAGGCATCGCTCACCAACAGTGACTTGGCGATGACATTCTCAGCTATCTTCAGGTCGTGCTTCATGGCTTGCTTGTGTTTGGTGTTTGATCCCTCCATCTCCTCATCCGCAAAGAAACGGAACAACAGAGGCTCATCTTTGAACTCACTCTTTTCCAACACTGGAGAAAGGAAGAAAAAGAACGATAGAATGAAAAGGTTAGACACAATTACTCCCTGCCTGTACCCAAAAATAGAGCGAGCTTACCAAGGCTTCTCTCTCTGCCTCCAAAATGGCAACCTAATCCCTATGTCGGGCCCATAGGCCTCTGGTCAAAAGTAGTGCACTGTATAGGGAAGCGGATGCAATTTAAGATGCACGCCCCCTGTACAAAATTAACCTTGCGGTTGAATTACTTCTACCTATCTCTTCTGTGATAATTGATGGCATAAACCCATTGTCTGCTTTGATCCCCTTTAGGTGATTCTGAACACTGGGGTCCAAATGGCACCCTACCCCCCTATATTGTGCACTACTATTGACAGGGTAGCATTGGTAATGAATATTTTGTTTGGGGAACAAAGATAAACGTGTCAACGAGGCTGGGAGAAAGATTCTGTCGTTTCTGTTACACACACAGATGCACGCTCGCACTCACGCACACACAAAGAAAAACACTGTTGATTCTGTTCATCTCACTTTGTAAAAGTAGTTATATTTATTTACTTACAATGAGACACTGCAAAAACAAGGCTTTCATTACTCAGCTGTTCCTATTAGTGTGTGTGTGTGTGTGTGTGTGTGTGTGTGTGTGTGTGTGTGTGTGTGTGTGTGTGTGTGTGTGTGTGTGTGTGTGTGTGTGTGTGTGTGTGTGTGTGTGTGTGTTTTAGCGTGGCTGTGGTGAGAATGTTTGTTGGTCTGGGTGTGAACGACTGGTCGTCATAGTTACCGGTTGTTTATGGCAGCCAGGCTGCTTTTTCAAGAGCAGTGTTCCCTTGTGCCAAAGAATGCACACACACACACACACACACACACACACACACACACACACACACACACACACACACACACACACACACACACACACACACACACACACACACACACACAGTTGAAGTTTACATACACTTAGGTTGGAGTCATTAAAACTTGTTTTTCAACCACTCCATAAATGTCTTGTTAACAAACTATCGTTTTGGCAAGTCAGTTAGGACATCTACTTTGTGCATGACACAAGTAATTTTTCCAACAATTGTTTACAGACAGATTATTTCATTGTGTATCACAATTCCAGTGGGTCAGAAGTTTCCATAAACCAACAGCTTGGATAATTCCAGAAAATGATGTCATGGCTCTAGAAGCTTCTGTTAGGCTAATTGACATAATTTGAGTCAATTGGAGGTGTACCTGTGGATGTATTTCAAGACCTACCTTCAATCTCAGTGCCTCTTTGCTTGACATTATGGGAAAATTGTAAAAAAATCAGTCAAGACCTCAAAAAAACTATTGTAGACCTCCACAAGTCTGGTTCATACTTGGGAGCAATGTCCTAACGCCTGAAGTTACCACGTTCATCTGTACAAAAAATAGTACGCAAGTATAAACACCATGGGACCACGCAGCCATCATACCGCTCGCTCTTTGGTGCGAAAAGTGCAAATCAATCCCAGAACAACAGCAAAGGACCTTGTGAAGATGCTGGAGGAAACAGGTACAAAAGTATCTATATCCACAGTAAAACGAGTCCTATATCGACATAACCTGAAAGGCCGCTTAGCAAGGAAGAAGCCACTGCACCAAAACCGCCATAAAAAAGCCAGACTATGGTTTGCAACTGCACATGGGGACAAAGATTGTACTTTTTAGAGAAATGTCCTCTGGTCGGATGAAACAAAAATACAACTGTTTGGCCATAATGACCATCGTTATGTATGGAGGAAAGAGAGGAAGGCTTGCAAGCCGAAGAACACCATCCCAACCGTGAAGCACGGGGGTGGCAGCATCATGTTGTGGGGGTGCTTTGCTGCAGGAGGGACTGGTGCACTTCACAAATTAGATGGCATCATGAGGCAGGAAAATTATGTGGATATATTGAAGCAACATCTCAAGACATCAGTCAGGAAGTTAAAGCTTGTTTGCAAATGGGTCTTCCAAATGGACAGTGACCCCAAGCATACTTCCGAAGTTGTGGCAAAATGCCTTAAGGACAACAAAGTCAAGGTATTGGAGTGGCCATCACAAAGCCCTGACCTCAATCCCATAGAAAATTTGTGGGCAGAACTGAAAAAGCATGTTTGAGCAAGGAAACCTACAAACCTGACTCAGTTACACCAGCTCTGTCAGGAGGAATGGGCCAAAATTCACCCAACTTATTGTGGGAAGCTTGTGGAAGGCTACCTGAAACGTTTGACCCAAGTTAAACAATTTATAGAAAATGCTACCAAATACTAATTGAGTGTATGTAAACTTCTGACCCACTGGGAATGTGATGAAAGAAATAAAAGCTGAAATAAATCAATCTCTCAACTATTATTCTGACATTTAACATTCTTAAAATAAAGTGGTGATCTTAACTGACCTAAGACAGGGAATTTTTACAAGGATTAAATGTCAGGAATTGTGAAAAATTGAGTTTAAATGTATTTGGCTAAGGTGTATGTAAACTTCCGACTTCAACTGTACACACACACACACACACCTTTTTGTTTCTTCATTACCCTCATGATGTAACTAACTGCTTCAAACTACAATTCAGTTGAGCTTCATATTGAGCCAAATTGTATGTAACAGTCATAACAACTAAAACCATCAAACTTGACTTTCTTTCATTTCTCCTCCCTCCCTCCCTCCCTCCGTCTTTGTGTAATTTCACCATTCGTGCCGATAAGTTATTTGGCCTGTTAAGTGACCATTATAATGATTGACATTATATCTGATCCCGCCAGAGACAGGGGGAAATGTTGAGGAAACTCTGTTTTTTTTCCTTCTTTCTGTCTCTCAGTATTTCAAGGTTGAGGGTCTGGGTTTAGAACTTGTGTTGCCATGGAGACCAGTTGACCCAAGTCCTTTCTGAGCTCCATCTTACTCTGCAAGCTGGCTCACTCACTCTCTAAATTTAAGAGTGTGTGTGTGTGTGTGTGTGTGTGTGTGTGTGTGTGTGTGTGTGTGTGTGTGTGTGTGTGTGTGTGTGTGTGTGTGTGTGTGTGTGTGTGTGTGTGTGTGTGTGTGTGTGTGTGTGTGTGTGTGTGTGTGTGTGTGTGTGTGTGTGTGTGTGCGTGCGCGTCCAGGACCAAGGTTCAGAGTCCTTGTTCTAAACATTGTGGTGTTACATAGATGACATGTATGTAGATGAAGTGAAGAAATCTGTCTGTCTGCTTGCCCGTCTGTCTGTCTGCCCGTCTGTCTGTCTGCCCGTCTGTCTGTCTGCCCGTCTGTCTGTCTGTCTTTCGTACCGTGGTGCATGAAGCCATTGTCACACAGCTCCTTCCCCAAGATCAACGACTCCTCCCTCGTCCTGCAGTCCCCCTAGAAAGAGAGAGAGCGAGAGAGAATGGGGGAGATAGTGAGTGTAGAGAGAGAGAGAGAGAGCGAGAGAGAATGGGGGGGATAGTGAGTGGAGAGAGAGAGAGCGAGAGAGAATGGGGGGGATAGTGAGTAGAGAGAGAGCGAGCGAGAGAATGGGGGGGATAGTGAGTGGAGAGAGAGAGAATGGGGGGGATAGTGAGTAGAGAGAGAGAGAATGGGGGGGATAGTGAGTAGAGAGAGGGGGGGGGTAGCATGTTTAGAGAACGGACAAAGTCTCACACTCACACCGTCCCTTTGTTCTTCTGTCCAACAGGACTGCAGACAGGCCAAGCCACAACACACTAATTTCTCCAAACACACACACACACACACACACACACACACACACACACACACACACACACACACACACACACACACACACACACACACACACACACACACACACACACACACACACATAGGATAGTTCCAGTCTTGAGTTGGTTCCATTGTAAAGCATTTCATTTACCCGTCAGTCAGTATCCTGTATGAGACTATCAATCTGTGGAGCTCAAAGCTCCATGTCAGGACCAATAGAGATCAGTCATGTAGTCAAAATGATGTTCCCTCTCCGTCTGGCTTCCCCTAGTTCCTCTGTGGAACGGCAACCCACACACACACACACACTAGAAGACTCCGAGGTCTGTTTTGTGGTTTGTTGTCTCAGTCTGCGACCTCTGACCGGCCTGTTGACAAAACACACACTTCCCTGTTCTCTTCCTTCCTCTGTTTCTTTTTCCTTCCTCTCTTTCATCTTTCAATGTTTTCCAGGGGGGGGGGGAAATGTGTTTCAAATATACATACATGTACATGCCAATAGAGACCATTCAGAATAACATGTGAAGGAGGGTTGGGTTGGGGTTAGGGAGAGAAAGGAGGAAAGACATAGGGTTAGGGGTCAGGGGTCAGGAAAAGAAAGGAGGTGAGATGCAGGTTTTACCTGTGCTATGAGCCAGTCTATCAACTTGTTGGCCATCACCACCGACTTGTACGTTCTCAGGTGGTAGTCCTTGTCCCTGGGTGGACAGAGAAACAGAGACCAGTTAGAACACGACACAGGCTAGACATAGAACAGTTATAATCAGACTTAGGACAGGCTAAAGAACAGTTATAACAGTCCACATCACCGAATCCCCTTCAACTTGACATTTGAACAGTGAAAGTAACATGGGCCAAGAACAAATGATCGTACGCCCCTGAGTTCTGTCAACTCTGAGCATCAAATGTAGATGTATTACTGCCCCAACTGGATACGACTGTGGGAGACCCCAGAGCATTTATGTCATCCATTCATTCAGTATCGGTCAAGTACTTACATTTACATTTACATTTAAGTCATTTAGCAGACTTTGGTCAAGTACTTCATACTATCCATCAAAATGTCCGTCAGCAGAAACCAGAACAGGCTGTGGGTCTACAGGAGAGGGGAGACCCTTTGTGTACTGTGTCCGAGTCCCAAATGACGCCCTATTCCCTACATAGTGCACTACCTTTGACTACATAGGGAACAGGGTGATATTTGGGACCGTGTGTTATGACAGTGTTACCACTATGACTGACTCAGTCAGCTGACCCCTCCTCTGCCTGCCAGACCAGGGAATGTCACTGTGACACACACCCATACTGTACGCGTGTGTACACACACACACACACGCGCGCACACGCGCACACACAGACCAGGAAATGTGACTGAACCGCAGCGGTGGGTGATTTTCCCATGAACACAGGGATCTCCCTACGGACACACAGAGGCTTTGGTCAGGCCTGGAAAGTCCAGAACCACCACAAACCCCCCAGCATAACTGTGTTAGACACCGGGTCTGGACACTGATGAGGGCGGGTCTGGAAAGTCCAGGACCACCACAAACCCCCCCGCATAACTGTGTTAGACACCGGGTCTGGACACTGATGAGGGCGGGGCTGGAAAGTCCAGAACCACCACAAACCCCCCCGCATAACTGTGTTAGACACCGGGTCTGGACACTGATGAGGGCGGGGCTGGAAAGTCCAGGACCACCACAAACCCCCCCGCATAACTGTGTTAGACACCGGGTCTGGACACTGATGAGGGCGGGGCTGGAAAGTCCAGGACCACCACAAACCCCCCCGCATAACTGTGTTAGACACTGGGTCTGGACACTGATGAGGGCGGAGCTGGTGTGATGTATGGTATTTGTTAGGCACGTTGCTCTGCTGTGCCAGGCCCAGACCTCCAGGAAAAGAGCCAGGGAGGCTGGCTGTTTTCCCCCTCAGAATTAGCGAGCGGGACTGGGGGTGCGGACGGGGGGTTAAGAGCAGGCTGTCAGAGTGAAAAACGAGGGGTAAAGACTGGGCCAGCGGGAAGCCATATGCCTGGCATAAGTAGGCAGAGCTGAACTGAAAAGCTAGTGGCTGAAAAGTGGTTTTAAGGTCAGGGAGGAGTTTCAGCTTGCCTGCCGCCCTCTGGATTACATTCCCTCTACCTGGGAGGCAGCCTAGTAGCCTCTTAGGGTTAAGACACAATTCTCCATCCTTTTCCAGAAGTGTGCACTTGCAAACTCCCTGTCATGGATTTTAAATGGCTGCAGTGAGTTTCCAGCACTGTTAAATGTGAGAAAGGGTTCAGGTGGGTGGGGAATTGCTACGCAGCCCATTGGAAGAGGCAGTGTGTCCTTAATGAACACGTAACCGATTCAAATTGTTATGGACACGGCAAAAGGCTACTCTGAGTCGATATTCACGTCACAAGAAGTAATTCCCCTCAACCACACCCACTAATTGGGGGGAAAAAACATTCTTTCCCATTGACCCTCGTTGTAAAAGAGCCAACTTTTGTCGATTTCTTTTTTGTTATACAGAAATAACAAACAATGCTGAAGAGCTGCTGGTATTCTAACACTTCACTCCGGTAATGTATGTATATATTTATAACAAAAAATATATATATGGGCGATTGGAAATGACGCAGACAATTACATTGATGGAAGCTACAATCTATCTGAAATATTAAAGCTGATCTACCCCCCTAAAATATATCATCATCATCATCATCATCAGGCCCAGTCCAGCAAGGCGAGACTGGCAGGCGTACTGGCATACTTTTCATTATTTTACAATCCATAGGAATTGAGCGGTTCATACCACATCATTGTGTGTCCTGTCATTAGATCCGGTAGAAGTGCAGGGCTCCGTCCCAAATGGCCCAAGTCAAAAGTAGTGCATTAGGTTGCCATTTGGAGCACAGACACTGACTGCGGGGGCTGCATGTATCCCTACAGGAGAGAAGTGTAACACTAAAACGGCCCGAGGGACCCCGTTGTGGGGGCGGATTCACTGCTTTCTTGTGGGGAAAGCGGGGGCGTCACACACACACACACACACACACACACACACACACACACACACACACACACACACACACTCGCTTCGTCAGCCAGGAAATTCCACCTAATTAGGTAGGGGCTGAACGCTCCAATTACAGGCCTGGCATTCCAAGGGCCAGAGACCCATTGTGAAAGATACACACACGGCAGAGGCACTCATCACACACGGAGCCAGGAATGCATTGTGAGGGATACTCTCTCTCTCTCACACACAATCTTTCTCTCTCCCTCTCCTTCTGTCTCTCCCTCACAAAACCGTAGGCGGGTTTCTACCCTGTGCCAACAAACTAGATTGACAGGGTCATCCACCACTCTAGCTAGCTTAAGTTAATATACAGTACACTTTTCTGTGTACAACTTATTTAATGGCAGACACACAGCTGAGCCTACCAGCAGGACTTTCTGTAGACTTCAACTCTACTACTCCTCTTCCCCCCACCATGGTCTCCTCCTCTCTCCTCCTCTACCCCAACCATGGTCTCCTCCTCTATCCCCCAACATGGTCTCCTCCTCTCTCCTCCTCTATCCCCCACCATGGTCTCCTCCTCTCTCCTCCTCCATCCCCCACCATGGTCTCCTCCTCTCTCCTCCTCTACCCCAACCATGGTCTCCTCCTCTATCCCCCACCATGGTCTCCTCTCTCTGCTCCTCTATCCCCCACCATGGTCTCCTCCTCTCTCCTCCTCTACCCCAACCATGGTCTCCTCCTCTATCCCCCACCATGGTCTCCTCCTCTCTCCTCCTCTACCCCCACCATGGTCTCCTCCTCTTGCCTCCTCTACCCCCAACCATGGTCTCCTCCTCTATCCCCCACAGTGGTCTCCTCCTCTCTCCTCCTCTACCCCCACCATGGTCTCCTCCTCTTGCCTCCTCTACCCCCAACCATGGTCTCCTCCTCTATCCCCCACCATGGTCTCCTCCTCTTGCCTCCTCTACCCCCACCATGGTCTCCTCCTCTCTCCTCCTCTATCCCCCACCATGGTCTCCTCCTCTATCCTCCTCTATCCCCAACCATGGTCTCCTCCTCTCTCCTCCTCTACCCCCCACCATGGTCTCCTCCTCTACCCCCCACCATGGTCTCCTCCTCTCTCCTCCTCTACCCCAACCATGGTCTCCTCCTCTACCCCCACCATGGTCTCCTCCTCCTCTACCCCCAACCATGGTCTCCTCCTCTATCCTCCTCTATCCCCAACCATGGTCTCCTCCTCTCTCCTCCTCTACCCCCCACCATGGTCTCCTCCTCTACCCCCCACCATGGTCTCCTCCTCTCTCCTCCTCTACCCCAACCATGGTCTCCTCCTCTACCCCCACCATGGTCTCCTCCTCCTCTACCCCCAACCATGGTCTCCTCCTCTATCCTCCTCTATCCCCAACCATGGTCTCCTCCCCTCTCCTCCTCTACCCCCACCATGGTCTCCTCCTCCTCTACCCCCAACCATGGTCTCCTCCTCTATCCTCCTCTATCCCCAACCATGGTCTCCTCCTCTCTCCTCCTCTATCCCCCACCATGGTCTCCTCCTCTCTCCTCCTCTACCCCCACCATGGTCTCCTCCTCTCTCCTCCTCTACCCCCCACCATGGTCTCCTCCTCTCTCCTCCTCTACCCCCAACCATGGTCTCCTCCTCTATCCTCCTCTACCCCCCACCATGGTCTCCTCCTCTCTCCTCCTCTACCCCCAACCATGGTCTCCTCCTCTATCCTCCTCTATCCCCCACCATGGTCTCCTCCTCTCTCCTCCTCTACCCCCAACCATGGTCTCCTCCTCTCTCCTCCTCTACCCCAACCATGGTCTCCTCCTCTCTCCTCCTCTACCCCAACCATGGTCTCCTCCTCTCTCCTCCTCTACCCCAACCATGGTCTCCTCCTCTCTCCTCCTCTATCCCACACAACGGTCTCCTCCTCTACCCCCCACCATGGTCTCCTCCTCTCTCCTCCTCTACCCCAACCATGGTCTCCTCCTCTATCCCCCACAACGGTCTCCTCCTCTACCCCCCACCATGGTCTCCTCCTCTCTCCTCCTCTACCCCCAACCATGGTCTCCTCCTCTCTCCTCCTCTACCCCCCACAACGGTCTCCTCCTCTACCCCCCACCATGGTCTCCTCCTCTCTCCTCCTCTACCCCCAACCATGGTCTCCTCCTCTCTCCTCCTCTATCCCCCACCATGGTCTCCTCCTCTCTCCTCCTCTATCCCCCACAACGGTCTCCTCCTCTACCCCCCACCATGGTCTCCTCCTCTCTCCTCCTCTACCCCCAACCATGGTCTCCTCCTCTCTCCTCCTCTATCCCCCACCATGGTCTCCTCCTCTCTCCTCCTCTATCCCCCACCATGGTCTCCTCCTCTACCCTCCTCTATCCCCCACCATGGTCTCCTCTCTCTCCTCCTCTCCCTCCCACCATGGTCTCCTCCTCTACCCCCCACCATGGTCTCCTCCTCTCTCCTCCTCTACCCCCATCATGGTCTCCTCCTCTATCCCCCACCATGGTCTCCTCCTCTCTCCTCCTCTCCCTCCCACCATGGTCTCCTCCTCTACCCCCACCATGGTCTCCTCCTCTCTCCTCCTCTACCCCCACCATGGTCTCCTCCTCTCTCCTCCTCTACCCCCACCATGGTCTCCTCCCCTCTCCTCCTCTACCCCCACCATGGTCTCCTCCTCTACCCCCACCATGGTCTCCTCCTCTACCCCCACCATGGTCTCCTCCTCTCTCCTCCTCTACCCCCACCATGGTCTCCTCCTCTCTCCTCCTCTACCCCCACCATGGTCTCCTCCTCTACCCCCACCATGGTCTCCTCCCCTCTCCTCCTCTACCCCAACCATGGTCTCCTCCTCTACCCCCACCATGGTCTCCTCCTCCCTCCTCCTCTACCCCCACCATGGTCTCCTCCTCTCTCCTCCTCTACCCCCACCATGGTCTCCTCCCCTCTCCTCCTCTACCCCCACCATGGTCTCCTCCCCTCTCCTCCTCTACCCCCCACCATGGTCTCCTCCTCTCTCCTCCTCTACCCCCACCATGGTCTCCTCCTCTACCCCCACCATGGTCTCCTCCTCTCTCCCCAACCATGGTCTCCTCCCCTCTCCTCCTCTACCCCCACCATGGTCTCCTCCTCTCTCCTCCTCTATCCCCAAACATGGTCTCCTCCTCTCTCCTCCTCTACCCCCACCATTTGTCTCCTCCTCTCTCCTCCTCTACCCCAACCATGGGTCTCCTCCTCTACCCCCACCATGGTCTCCTCCTCTCTCCTCCTCTACCCCCACCATGGTCTCCTTCTCTCTCCTCCTCTACCCCCACCATGGTCTCCTCCTCTCTCCTCCTCTACCCTCACCATGGTCTCCTCCTCTCTCCTCCTCTATCCCCACCATGGTCTCCTCCTCTCCCTCCCACCATGGTCTCCTCCTCTCTCCTCCTCTACCCCCACCATGGTCTCCTCCTCTACCCCCACCATGGTCTCCTCCTCCTCTACCCCAACCATGGTCTCCTCCTCTACCCCCCACCATGGTCTCCTCCTCTACCCCCACCATGGTCTCCTCCCCTCTCCTCCTCTACCCCCACCATGGTCTCCTCCTCTCTCCTCCTCTACCCCAACCATGGTCTCCTCCTCTACCCCCCACCATGGTCTCCTCCTCTACCCCCACCATGGTCTCCTCCTCTCTCCTCCTCTACCCCCACCTTGGTCTCCTCCCCTCTCCTCCTCTACCCCCACCATGGTCTCCTCTCTCTCCTCCTCTACCCCCACCATGGTCTCCTCCTCTCTCCTCCTCTACCCCCACCATGGTCTCCTCCCCTCTCCTCCTCTAACCCCACCATGGTCTCCTCCTCTCTCCTCCTCTACCCCCACCATGGTCTCCTCCCCTCTCCTCCTCTACCCCCACCATGGTCTCCTCTTCTCTCCTCCTCTATCCCCAACCATGGTCTCCTCCTCTCTCCTCCTCTATCCCCAACCATGGACTCCTCCTCTATCCCCAACCATGGTCTCCTCCTCTCTCCTCCTCTACCCCCACCATGGTCTCCTCCCCTCTCCTCCTCTACCCCCACCATGGTCTCCTCCCCTCTCCTCCTCTACCCCCCACCATGGTCTCCTCCTCTCTCCTCCTCTACCCCCACCATGGTCTCCTCCTCTACCCCCACCATGGTCTCCTCCTCTCTCCCCAACCATGGTCTCCTCCTCTCTCCTCCTTTACCCCCACCATGGTCTCCTCCCCTCTCCTCCTCTACCCCCCACCATGGTCTCCTCCTCTCTCCTCCTCTACCCCCACCATGGTCTCCTCCTCTCTCCCCAACCATGGTCTCCTCCTCTCTCCTCCTCTACCCCAACCATGGTCTCCTCCTCTATCCCCAAGCATGGTCTCCTCCTCTCTCCTCCTCTACCCCCACCATGGTCTCCTCCCCTCTCCTCCTCTACCCCCACCATGGTCTCCTCCTCTCTCCTTCTCTACCCCCACCATAGTCTCCTCCTCTACCCCCACCATGGTCTCCTCCCCTCTCCTCCTCTACCCCCACCATAGTCTCCTCCTCTCTCCTCCTCTATCCCCAACCATGGTCTCCTCCTCTCTCCTCCTCTACCCCCACCATTTGTCTCCTCCTCTCTCCTCCTCTACCCCAACCATGGTCTCCTCCTCTACCCCCAACATGGTCTCCTCCTCTCTCCTCCTCTACCCCCACCATGGTCTCCTCCTCTCTCCTCCTCTACCCCCACCATGGTCTCCTCCTCTCTCCTCCTCTACCCCCACCATGGTCTCCTCCTCTCTCCTCCTCTATCCCCACCATGGTCTCCTCCTCTCCCTCCCACCATGGTCTCCTCCTCTCTCCTCCTCTACCCCCACCATGGTCTCCTCCTCTACCCCCACCATGGTCTCCTCCTCCTCTACCCCAACCATGGTCTCCTCCTCTACCCCCACCATTTGTCTCCTCCTCTCTCCTCCTCTACCCCAACCATGGTCTCCTCCTCTACCCCCAACATGGTCTCCTCCTCTCTCCTCCTCTATCCCCCACCATGGTCTCCTCTCTCTCCTCCTCTCCCTCCCACCATGGTCTCCTCCTCTACCCCCCACCATGGTCTCCTCCTCTCTCCTCCTCTACCCCCATCATGGTCTCCTCCTCTATCCCCCACCATGGTCTCCTCCTCTCTCCTCCTCTCCCTCCCACCATGGTCTCCTCCTCTCTCCTCCTCTACCCCCACCATGGTCTCCTCCTCTCTCCTCCTCTACCCCCACCATGGTCTCCTCCTCTCTCCTCCTCTACCCCCACCATGGTCTCCTCCCCTCTCCTCCTCTACCCCCACCATGGTCTCCTCCTCTACCCCCACCATGGTCTCCTCCTCTCTCCTCCTCTACCCCCACCATGGTCTCCTCCTCTCTCCTCCTCTACCCCCACCATGGTCTCCTCCTCTACCCCCACCATGGTCTCCTCCTCTCTCCTCCTCTACCCCAACCATGGTCTCCTCCTCTCTCCTCCTCTACCCCCACCATGGTCTCCTCCTCTACCCCCACCATGGTCTCCTCCCCTCTCCTCCTCTACCCCAACCATGGTCTCCTCCTCTACCCCCACCATGGTCTCCTCCTCTACCCCGACCATGGTCTCCTCCCCTCTCCTCCTCTACCCCCACCATGGTCTCCTCCTCTCTCCTCCTCTATCCCCAACCATGGTCTCCTCCTCTCTCCTCCTCTACCCCAACCATGGGTCTCCTCCTCTACCCCCACCATGGTCTCCTCCTCTCTCCTCCTCTACCCCCACCATGGTCTCCTTCTCTCTCCTCCTCTACCCTCACCATGGTCTCCTCCTCTCTCCTCCTCTATCCCCACCATGGTCTCCTCCTCTCCCTCCCACCATGGTCTCCTCCTCTCTCCTCCTCTACCCCCACCATGGTCTCCTCCTCTACCCCCACCATGGTCTCCTCCTCCTCTACCCCAACCATGGTCTCCTCCTCTACCCCCCACCATGGTCTCCTCCTCTACCCCCACCATGGTCTCCTCCCCTCTCCTCCTCTACCCCCACCATGGTCTCCTCCTCTCTCCTCCTCTACCCCAACCATGGTCTCCTCCTCTACCCCCCACCATGGTCTCCTCCTCTACCCCCACCATGGTCTCCTCCTCTCTCCTCCTCTACCCCCACCATGGTCTCCTCCCCTCTCCTCCTCTACCCCCACCATGGTCTCCTCTCTCTCCTCCTCTACCCCCACCATGGTCTCCTCCTCTCTCCTCCTCTACCCCAACCATGGGTCTCCTCCTCTACCCCCACCATGGTCTCCTCCTCTCTCCTCCTCTACCCCCACCATGGTCTCCTTCTCTCTCCTCCTCTACCCTCACCATGGTCTCCTCCTCTCTCCTCCTCTATCCCCACCATGGTCTCCTCCTCTCCCTCCCACCATGGTCTCCTCCTCTCTCCTCCTCTACCCCCACCATGGTCTCCTCCTCTACCCCCACCATGGTCTCCTCCTCCTCTACCCCAACCATGGTCTCCTCCTCTACCCCCCACCATGGTCTCCTCCTCTACCCCCACCATGGTCTCCTCCCCTCTCCTCCTCTACCCCCACCATGGTCTCCTCCTCTCTCCTCCTCTACCCCAACCATGGTCTCCTCCTCTACCCCCCACCATGGTCTCCTCCTCTACCCCCACCATGGTCTCCTCCTCTCTCCTCCTCTACCCCCACCATGGTCTCCTCCCCTCTCCTCCTCTACCCCCACCATGGTCTCCTCTCTCTCCTCCTCTACCCCCACCATGGTCTCCTCCTCTCTCCTCCTCTACCCCCACCATGGTCTCCTCCCCTCTCCTCCTCTACCCCCACCATGGTCTCCTCCTCTCTCCTCCTCTACCCCCACCATGGTCTCCTTCCCTCTCCTCCTCTACCCCCACCATGGTCTCCTCCTCTCTCCTCCTCTATCCCCAACCATGGTCTCCTCCTCTCTCCTCCTCTATCCCCAACCATGGACTCCTCCTCTATCCCCAACCATGGTCTCCTCCTCTCTCCTCCTCTACCCCCACCATGGTCTCCTCCCCTCTCCTCCTCTACCCCCACCATGGTCTCCTCCCCTCTCCTCCTCTACCCCCACCATGGTCTCCTCCTCTCTCCTCCTCTACCCCCACCATGGTCTCCTTCTCTCTCCTCCTCTACCCTCACCATGGTCTCCTCCTCTCTCCTCCTCTATCCCCACCATGGTCTCCTCCTCTCCCTCCCACCATGGTCTCCTCCTCTCTCCTCCTCTACCCCCACCATGGTCTCCTCCTCTACCCCCACCATGGTCTCCTCCTCCTCTACCCCAACCATGGTCTCCTCCTCTACCCCCCACCATGGTCTCCTCCTCTACCCCCACCATGGTCTCCTCCCCTCTCCTCCTCTACCCCCACCATGGTCTCCTCCTCTCTCCTCCTCTACCCCAACCATGGTCTCCTCCTCTACCCCCCACCATGGTCTCCTCCTCTACCCCCACCATGGTCTCCTCCTCTCTCCTCCTCTACCCCCACCATGGTCTCCTCCCCTCTCCTCCTCTACCCCCACCATGGTCTCCTCTCTCTCCTCCTCTACCCCCACCATGGTCTCCTCCTCTACCCCCACCATGGTCTCCTCCTCCTCTACCCCCACCATGGTCTCCTCCCCTCTCCTCCTCTACCCCCACCATGGTCTCCTCCTCTCTCCTCCTCTACCCCCACCATGGTCTCCTTCCCTCTCCTCCTCTACCCCCACCATGGTCTCCTCCTCTCTCCTCCTCTATCCCCAACCATGGTCTCCTCCTCTCTCCTCCTCTATCCCCAACCATGGACTCCTCCTCTATCCCCAACCATGGTCTCCTCCTCTCTCCTCCTCTACCCCCACCATGGTCTCCTCCCCTCTCCTCCTCTACCCCCACCATGGTCTCCTCCCCTCTCCTCCTCTACCCCCCACCATGGTCTCCTCCTCTCTCCTCCTCTACCCCCACCATGGTCTCCTCCTCTACCCCCACCATGGTCTCCTCCTCTCTCCCCAACCATGGTCTCCTCCTCTCTCCTCCTTTACCCCCACCATGGTCTCCTCCCCTCTCCTCCTCTACCCCCCACCATGGTCTCCTCTCTCCTCCTCTACCCCCACCATGGTCTCCTCCTCTCTCCCCAACCATGGTCTCCTCCTCTCTCCTCCTCTACCCCAACCATGGTCTCCTCCTCTCTCCTCCTCTACCCCCACCATGGTCTCCTCCTCTCTCCCCAACCATGGTCTCCTCCTCTCTCCTCCTCTACCCCCACCATGGTCTCCTCCCCTCTCCTCCTCTACCCCCACCATGGTCTCCTCCTCTCTCCTCCTCTACCCCTACCATGGTCTCCTCCTCTACCCCCACCATGGTCTCCTCCCCTCTCCTCCTCTACCCCCACCATAGTCTCCTCCTCTCTCCTCCTCTATCCCCAACCATGGTCTCCTCCTCTCTCCTCCTCTACCCCCACCATTTGTCTCCTCCTCTCTCCTCCTCTACCCCAACCATGGTCTCCTCCTCTACCCCCACCATGGTCTCCTCCTCTCTCCTCCTCTACCCCCACCATGGTCTCCTCCTCTCTCCTCCTCTATCCCCACCATGGTCTCCTCCTCTCCCTCCCACCATGGTCTCCTCCTCTCTCCTCCTCTACCCCCACCATGGTCTCCTCCTCTACCCCCACCATAGTCTCCTCCTCCTCTACCCCAACCATGGTCTCCTCCTCTACCCCCCACCATGGTCTCCTCCTCTCTCCTCCTCTATCCCCCACCATGGTCTCCTCCCCTCTCCTCCTCTACCCCCACCATGGTCTCCTCCTCTCTCCTCCTCTACCCCAACCATGGTCTCCTCCTCTACCCCCCACCATGGTCTCCTCCTCTACCCCCACCATGGTCTCCTCCTCTCTCCTCCTCTACCCCCACCATGGTCTCCTCCCCTCTCCTCCTCTACCCCCACCATGGTCTCCTCTCTCTCCTCCTCTACCCCCACCATGGTCTCCTCCTCTATCCCCAACCATGGTCTCCTCCTCTCTCCTCCTCTATCCCCAACCATGGACTCCTCCTCTATCCCCAACCATGGTCTCCTCCTCTCTCCTCCTCTACCCCCACCATGGTCTCCTCCCCTCTCCTCCTCTACCCCCACCATGGTCTCCTCCCCTCTCCTCCTCTACCCCCCACCATGGTCTCCTCCTCTCTCCTCCTCTACCCCCACCATGGTCTCCTCCTCTCTCCCCAACCATGGTCTCCTCCTCTCTCCTCCTCTACCCCAACCATGGTCTCCTCCTCTATCCCCAACCATGGTCTGCTCCTCTCTCCTCCTCTACCCCCACCATGGTCTCCTCCCCTCTCCTCCTCTACCCCCACCATGGTCTCCTCCTCTCTCCTCCTCTATCCCCACCATGGTCTCCTCCTCTACCCCCACCATGGTCTCCTCCCCTCTCCTCCTCTACCCCCACCATGGTCTCCTCCTCTATCCCCCACCATAGTCTCCTCTTCTATCCCCCACCATAGTCTCCTCCTCTCTCCTCCTCCACCCCCTCTCCTCATCTATCTCTTCTCCTCCTCTACCCCCTCTCCTCTACCCCCACCATAGTCTCCTCCTCTCTCCTCCTCTACCCCCTCTCCTCTACCCCCACCATGGTCTCCTCCTCTATCCCCCACCATAGTCTCCTCCTCTCTCCTCATCTATCTCCTCTCCTCCTCTACCCCCTCTCCTCTACCCCCACCATAGTCTCCTCCTCTCTCCTCCTCTACCCCCTCTCCTCTACCCCCACCATGGTCTCCTCCTCTATCCCCCACCATAGTCTCCTCCTCTCTCCTCATCTATCTCCTCTCCTCCTCTACCCCCTCTCCTCTACCCCACCATAGTCTCCTCCTCTCTCCTCCTCTACCCCCTCTCCTCTACCCCCACCATGGTCTCCTCCTCTACCCCCACCATAGTCTCCTCCTCTATCCCCCACCATAGTCTCCTCCTCTCTCCTCCTTCACCCCCTCTCCTCATCTATCTCCTCTCCTCCTCTACCCCCTCTCCTCTACCCCCACCATGGTCTCCTCCTCTATCCCCCACCATAGTCTCCTCCTCTCTCCTCCTCCACCCCTCCCTCCTCATCTATCTCCTCTCCTCCTCTACCCCCTCTCCTCTACCCCCTCTCCTCATCTATCTCCTCTCCTCCTCTACCCCCTCTCCTCTACCCCCTCTCCTCTACCACCACCATGGTGTGGTTCCTGACAGTTGGTCATGGTGTAACATTCCTTCAGCAGAGCTATAAAGACGGACACCCTGTCTGTATGGGCCATGGGGTGTGGGCATTGAAATGGAATGTATAGAAGTGACACAGTCCCTTCTGTGTGACCGACGCAACGTGTCTGTCTATATTGATCCTATGGTCTTTAGTGGGTCTGTAGCGTTTGGGGCTGTGACCTACATAAACACAGAGAGGTGCTGTGGTAAGCAGACATCGATTTGAATGCTTTTAACATCCAATCTGAAACTGACCGTTCGACTCTCAAGCAGTCGATCGCCATGTTTAATAAATTAAGCTGTTTTAAGGAGGTCGATATTGCTTCTATACGTGGCTGTGTGCCAAATGACACCCTATTCCCTTTATAGCGCACTACTTTTCACAAGGGTCCTTCGAGCTCTGGTCAAAAGTAGTGCACTATGTAGGGAATAGGGTTCTATTTGGGATGCGGACAGTGTATGTTTGCAACAGTGTTAGTGCTCAGGATATTAAAATATATGGTGTCAAAGCCCATATCAGTCGACACGTCTCTTATCCTCTGTAGGCGAGCTGGCAGACACATGTATCCCGGGTGCAACGCATCCAGCTACGGAAATATTCATGCAACACGCCTTCTGAACAGCCTAAATGTAAAACAGGTGCGATCTGGGTAATTCTGGCACGTCCGCTTCCTTCGCCACAGTACACGAAGCGGTCCGTTGCTCAACGGAACAGAGTGTCGATGGAGAGTTGGGAGGAAGAGCGCGTTAACTGACGGCACGTCCGCTTCCTTAGTGTTGTTTGTGTAACAATATAAGAGAACATTAGGGGACATTACTCTTTCATCCGGCCAGTATTGATGAAGTCATCAGTCCCTGTAGCTACAGTCTAACACCATGGAATCATCCCATATGGCAACCTATTCCCTCTATAGTGCACTACTTTTGACCAGAGCCCTATTGACTAGGTTGCCATTGGGGATGACTGCATGGTGTTCTGGCTAATGTGTTACACCACAGAGGCAGTGTTTCTGTTATTGGATGTCTGTGATGGACATGAAAAGGCCTGAGGCGATGCTTTGATTGAACTCTAATGAGACTGTAGCTACAGGGGCTGATGACTCCATCAATACTGGATGGAAGAAACATTTCTCTTATAGGCACTGTGTTAATGCCTAAGTACTGTCAGCCCAATTATAAGTGTGTGTAAAGTACTGTCCTGTAAGCACTACCCCCTCTCCTCTCCTCTACCCCCTCTCCTCTCCTCCCTCTCCTCTCCTCCTTTACCCCCCACTCCTCCTCTACCCTCTCTCCCCTCCTCTACCCTCTCTTCTCTCCTCCTCTACCCCATCTCTTCTCCTCCTCTACCCCCTCTCGTCTCCTCCTCTACCCCCTCTCCTCTCCTCCTCTACCCCCTCTCCTCTCCTCCTGTGAGACTGTAGCTACAGGGGTGGATGGCTCCATCAGTATTGTATGGAGTCAGTAGTAGACCTAGTGCTAGGACTATCCCTAGTACTGCCACACTCCATAACCCTCCACACCAACTCCTTCCATCTCCCCTGCTCTCCTCTCTCTCAAACCTTGGCTCTCCCCTGCTCTCAAACCTTGGCTCTCCCCTGCTCTCCTCTCTCTCAAACCTTGGCTCTCCCCTGCTCTCCTCTCTCTCAAACCTTGGCTCTCCCCTGCTCTCCCCTGCTCTCAAACCTTGGCTCTCCCCTGCTCTCCCCTGCTCTCAAACCTTGGCTCTCCCCTGCTCTCCCCTGCTCTCAAACCTTGGCTCTCCCCTGCTCTCCTCTCTCTCAAACCTTGGCTCTCCCCTGCTCTCCTCTCTCTCAAACCTTGGCTCTCCCCTGCTCTCCTCTCTCTCAAACCTTGGCTCTCCTCTCTCTCAAACCTTGTCTTTCCAAACAATGACTTCATACTTTAGTTCATCATGTTATTTTCCCCTCTAATTTCTCCTTCTCTGTGGTGCTGGTGCTATTTAAAGTTCTGAGAACTGGGCGCTACGGTAACACTGGGCCGGCCCACCTGCCAGAGACGGGGAGAGACACGCGTAATGGACTGGAAGACACAGTGGCCACCTGGCGTGGCCTAGTCTGCGTCTCCCAAATGGCACCCTATTCCCTACATAGTGCACGACTTCAGACCTTAGCCCTATGGGCCTTGGTCGAAAGTATTACACTATATAGGGAAACGGCTGTCACTTGAGACACATCCCTACCGTACTGTACCTGATGACCGGAGTGAAGAGACTATGGAGCCTGCAGAAGAGTCTGACACCCTGTACGGAAGGAGACACAGAGAGATATTTCATCTGAAATATTATAACAGCTGAATGTTAGCACAGGTTTCCCAATTACAACGGAGCAGATGAGTGTCTATTCATTCGGACCCCCCAGGAGAGGAGAACATTTAGAACTAGTAGGATGTTGGTTACCTTGGAGATGACGTCCTGCATGTCACTCCTGGGGTGGTAGGTCCCGTCGTCATAGCGGAAACGGTACAGCACCGGCTCTGGCTTGAACTGGTGTTTGTCTGTGACTGGAGACACAATTCGCACGGTTAAATGCATACGAAGCATGATATCACGGTTGGTTGGGGCATTTCAGTTCATCTTTTAAAAACGTTCAACCACTTATTCATGGGTCCAACATACAAATCATAGTCACTTTTGTTTTTGGGGGGGTGCTTTGGTAAATATAATAGGTTTAACACATTCAAACCATGCCTGAACCGGTTCACTTGTTCTACAATTCAAATTGTAAAGCAGAGGGGTTACAGTTAACAGCTGCTGTGTTAAAAAGCATCTCCCTTTCACTATACTTTGGGGGGGGGGGGGCTTTTCCAAGACCCTCCGAAAAGAAATCAGTTGGATCAGCATCTTGTACTGGTACTGTAGCATTGCATGTTCCATTAAAGTTATTATGAGAACTAATCCTGGATACTTATTCCCCCTGTGGGTTCTACCTCATTAGTGTGTGTGTGTGTGTGTGTGTGTGTGTGTGTGTGTGTGTGTGTGTGTGTTAGAGAGAGAGCTATCAGGGCCTGGGAGTTAAGGGGGCTAGCCTCACCACCAGGGAGTAGAACTAACTAAAGTCTAAACCCCTGGACTCACTCGGCGCAAGGAAGCAATAAAGCAATGGGAGTGATTTAGGACCCCGCTTGGCCACAGGCCCAATTCTTTTGAGGAAAAATTAAAACACGTACAGAGCTGTAGGGAAAGGTACCGTCCGTCCGTCCGTCCGTCCGTCCGTCCGGACGGACATTCAATATCAAGAATGATCAAAGTTTGTAAGGACAAGATCTTAAGAGTTCTATGCTGCCCTGCAGTCCAGCCCCGGTGCTGGTGACAGCATGCTGTGTATGCCTTAGTGTAGTCCGTCCGTCCGTCCGTCCGTGTGTGTGTGTGTGTGTGTGTGTGTGTGTGTGTGTGTGTGTGTGTGTGTGTGTGTGTGTGTGTGTGTGTGTGTGTGTGTGTGTGTGTGTGTGTGTGTGTGTGTGTGTGTGTGTGTGTGTGTGTGTGTGTGTGTAGGGTGTGTAGGGTGCAGTGCAGTGTGAATGATGTAAGCAGGTCCCCGGCCACAGCTCCACACACTAAATGCATCACACAGTCCTAATCCGCAGCCACAGAGCAGCCATTTTAAACTATATTAAATAAACTGCATGGTGAGAAGAGATGGTTATATGTAAGCTGTTATCTAAACAGTCTGGTAGGAGAGAGAGAGGAGTTTTGAATAAGACATCTGCTCTACACTGGTTTATGTAAATAAAAAACATACGGGTGAAATTACTGGTCTGAAAGGCTTCACTTGTTGAACCCAAAGCTATTTATCACACACACACACACACACACACACACACACACACACACACACACACACACACACACACACACACACACACACACACACACACACACACACACACACACACACACACACACACACACACACACACACACACACACACACACAGAGAGAGACAGAGAGAGGTGGGCTGTGAAATGCTTAAAACACAGTACTCCTGAGATGCAGGATGCCTTATTAAAACTATTCAACCTGGTTGTGGAGAGTGGCTGCTTCCCTGATATTTGGAACCAGGAGCTCATAACCCCCATAGTTTACATACACTTATGTTGGAGTCATTAAAACTCATTTTTAAACCACTCCACAAATTTCTTGTTAACAAACTATAGTTTTGGCAAGTAGGTTAGGACATCTACTTTGTGCATGACACAAGTCATTTTTCCAACAATTGTTTACATACAGATTATTTCACTTATAATTCACTGTATCACAATTCCAGTGGGTCAGAAGTTTCCATACACTTTGTTGACTGTGCCTTTAAACTGCTTGAAAATTCCAGAATATGATGTCATGGCTCTAGAAGCTTCTGTATTTCAAGGTCTACCTTCAAATTCAGTGCCTCTTTGCTTGACATCATGGGAAAATCAAAAGAAATCAGCTAAGACCTCAAAAAAAATTTGTTGACCTCCACAAGTCTGGTTCATCCTTGGGAACAATTTCCAAATGCTTGAAGGTACCACGTTCATCTGTACAAACAATAGTTCGCAAGTATAAACACCATGGAACCACACAGCCGTCATACCGCTCAGGAAGGACACGCGTTCTGTCTCTTAGAGATGAATGTACTTTGGTACAAAAAGTGCAAATCAATCCCAGAACAACAGCAAAGGACCTTGTGAAGATGTTGGAGGAAACAGGTACAAAAGTATCTATATCTACAGTAAAACAAGTACTATATCAACATAACCTGAAAGGCCGCTCAGCAAGGAAGAAGCCACTACTACAAAACCGCCATAAAAAAGCCAGACTACAGTTTGTAACTGCACATGGGGACAAAGATCGTCCTCTGGTCTGATGAAACAAAAATACAACTGTTTGGCCATAATGACCATCATTATGTTTGGAGGAAAGAGGGGGAGGCTTGCAAGCCGAAGAACACCATCCCACCATCCCACCCACGGGGGTGGCAGCATCATGTTGTGGGGGTGCTTTGCTGCAGGAGGGACTGGTGCACTTCACAAAATAGATGGCATCATGAGGCAGGAAAATTATGTGGATATATTGAAGCAACATCTCAAGACATCAGTCAGGAAGTTAAAGCTTGGTCGCAAATGGGTCTTTCTTCCAAACGGACAATGACCCCAAGCATACTTCCAAAGTTGTGGCAAAATGGCTTAAGGACAACAAATTCAAGGTATTGGAGTGGCCATCATAAAGCCCTGACCTCAATCCCATAGAAAATTTGTGGGCAGAACTGAAAAAGCGTGTGCGTGCAAGGAGGCCTACAAACCTGACTCAGTTACACCAGCTCTGTCAGGAGGAATGGGCCAAAATTCACCCAACTTATTGTGGGAAGCTTGTGGAAGGCTAACAGAAACGTTTGACCCAAGTTAAACAATTTAAAGGCAATGCTACCAAATACTAATTGAGTGTATGTAAACTTCTGCCCCACTGGGAACATGATGAAAGAAATAAAAGCTGATATAAATCAATCTCTCTACTATTATTCTGACATTTCACATTCTTGAAATAAAGTGGTGATCCTAACTGACCTAAGACAGGGAATTTTTTGTAGGATTAAATGTCAGGAATTGTGAAAAACTGAGTTTAAATGTTTTTGGCTAAGGTGTATGTAAACTTCCGACTTGAACTGTATATAACTGCCATAGCTAGAGGGACATCCCATGACTATTAGTTCCCTGAAGTATTGACATTGTATCTAACTTACAAATAATACATTGGGGAACCATCCCCCATGTACATTTTATTGTTTATTTAATAATCACTGTTTTTTATTATTCTTTTTTATTTTATGTATCGACCGAAGACAGCAGTAGTTTTTTACCTGTATACATGATTACATGTACTATTATTATTATTACTACTACTGAAATTAACTTCTCTAGGGTAGGGGGCAGCATTTTCACGTTTGGATGAAAAGCATACCCAAATTAAACTGCCAGCTACTCATCCCCAGAAAATAAGATATGCATATTATTATTAGATGTGGATAGAAAACACTCTGAAGTTTATAAAACTGTTTGAATCATGTCTGTGAGTATAACATAACTTATTTAGCAGGCAAAACCCAGAGGACAAACCATTCAGATTTTTTTTTTTTTTTAGGTCACTCTCTTTTCAATGAGTTTTCATTGGGAAACCAGATTTTAAGCGAGTTGCTTACAGTTCCTACGGCTTCCACTGGATGTCAACAGTCTAGAGAAATTGGTTGAGGTTATTCCTTTGTGTAATGAAGAAATACGGCCATCTTGAAGTCGAGTCACTCTAGGTGTCCTGTGAGATAGAAGCGCATGACCAGAAGGCATGCTACAGTTGGTAGTAAATCCTGTATTGAACACAGAGCATCCCGTCTTCAATTTTATCGATTATTAACGTTAAAAAAGTTGTATTACAAAAGTAGTTTGAAATTTATTTTTTGGCAAAGTTTACAGGTAACCTTTGAGATATTTTGTCGTCACGTTTGAGCAAGTTGGAACCTGTGTTTTTCTGGATGAAACGCGCCAAATAAATGGTCATTTTGATTATATATCGACGGAATTAATCGAACAAAAGGACCATTTGTGATGTTTATGGGACATATTGGAGTGCCAACAGCAGAAGCTCGTCAAAGGTAAGGCATTAATTATATTTTTATTTCTGCATTTTGTGTCGTGCCTGCAGGGTTGGAATATGCTTATCTCTCTTGGTTTACAATGGTGCTATCCTCAGAAAATAGCATCGTATGCTTTCGCCGAAAAGCCTATTTGAATTCTGACATGTTGGCTGGATTCACAACCAGTGTAGCTTTAATTTGGTATCTTTCATGTGTGATTTAATGAAAGTTTGATTTTATAGTAATTTTCATAGTAATTAATTTGAATATGGCGCTCTGCATTTTCTCAGGCTTTTTGCCAAGTGAGACAGTAGCGTCCCGCCTAAACTCATATTTTTGGATATAAATATGAACTTTACCGAACAAAACATACATGTATTGTGTAACATGAAGTCCTATGAGTGTCATCTGATGAAGATCATCAAAGGTTAGTGATTAATTTTATCTCTATTTCTGCTTTTTGTTAATGCTTTCTTTGGCTGGAAAAATGGCTGTCTTTTTCTGTGACTTGGCTCATACCTAACATAATCGTTTGGTGTGCTTTCGTCGTAAAACCTTTTTGAAATCGGACACTTTGGCTGGATTTACAACAAGTGTAGCTTTAAAATGGTGTAAAATACTTGTATGTTTGAGGAATTGAAATTATGGGATTTCTGTTGTTTTGAATTTGGCGCCCTGCAGTTTCACTGGCTGTTGACGAGGTGGGACGCTACCGTCCCACATACCCTAGAGAAGTTAACTGTGTTTCATTAATCTTATTTACTGAAATGCTGCACCACTATACTGGCAATATCTACAAATTGTATTTCATGCCAATGAAGCAATCTGAATTTGAGAGCAGGGAGCGAGAGAGGTGGAGAGCGAAGAGAGAATGAAGAGAGAGCGAAGAGAGAACGGAGAGGGAGCGAGAGAGAGAACGAAGAGAGAGAGCGAGAGAGAGCACGAGGAGAGAGCGAGAGAGCGAGAGAGAGAACGAAGAGAGAGCGAGAGAGAGCACGAAGAGAGAGCGAGAGAGAGAGCACGAAGAGAGAGCGAGAGAGAGAGCACGAAGAGAGAGCGAGAATGAAGAGAGAGCGAGACAGAGAACGAAGAGAGAGCGAGAGAGAGAGCACGAAGAGAGAGCGAGAGAGAGAGAGCAACCTTGGGAAAATCCTCTGCATTAACAGCAGACATTTCCTCAGTGAAAACAACATACTGAGCAAATGTCAAATTGGCTTTTTACCAAATTACAGTACGACAGACCATGTTTTCACCCTGCACACCCTAAATGACAAATAAAACAAACAAAAACCAAAACAAAGGCAAAGTCTTCTCATGCTTTGTTGATTTCAAAAAAGCTTTTAACTCAATTTGGCATGAGGGTCTGCTATACAAATTTATGGAAAGTGGTGTTGGGGGAAAAACATTCGACATTATAAAATCCATGTACACAAACAAGTGTGCGGTTAAAATTGGCAAAAAAAACACACATTTCTTTCCACAGGGCCGTGGGGTGAGACAGGCATGCAGCTTAAGCCCCACGATCTGAGATACAAGGCAAGAAGGTCCTTCTATGCCATCAAAAGGAACATAAAATTCTGGCAAAAAAATACTTAAATCAGTTATAGAATCCATTGCCCTTTATGGTTGTGTGGTTGAGCGGACCGCTCACCAACCAAGAATTCACAAAATGGGACAAACACCATTTTTGTTTATTATCTACTTCACTTGCTTCGGCAATGTTAACATATGTTTCTCTTGCCAATAAAGCCCTTAAATTGAATGAGACAGAGAGACATACAGACGGAGAGAGACAGACGGAGAGAGACAGATGGAGAGAGAGAGAGAGATAGAGACAGAGAGAGAGTCTCATTTTGAAAGGTAAAGAAAAGAGAAAAAAAAGTTATGAAGTCTTTTTACGTTGCATGTTGGAATATACAAGGATTGAAGTCCTCTGCTTTTGGGCTAAAGAGCAGAAACCCAGACTTCCTGAAAGAAATTGATGATGTTGATATTGTAGTACTACAGGAAACATGGTGCAGAGGTGATGTTTCCACTGGCTGTCCACTAGGTTATAGGGAGATAATCATACCATCCACTAAATTAAAAGGAATCAAACAGGGCAGAGACTCAGGGGGAATGCTAATATGGTATAAATCTGAACTAATTAATTCAATCGAATTGATCAAAACAGGAGAATTCTTTATCTGGTTAAAAATCAACAAGGAGGCTATCTTGACAGATAAAAACGTCTTCCTCTGTGCCACATACATTCCCCCCTCAGAGTCACCCTACTTCAATGAAGAGAGCTTCTCCATTCTAGAGGGGGAGATTAGTCACTTTCAGGCCCAAGGCAACGTACTGGTCTGTGGAGACCTGAATGCTAGAATAGCAGAAGAACAAGACACTATTAACAGTCATGGGGATAAACACCTACCAGGAAGCAATAACCTTTCCCTCCCCACATACCCCCACAGAAACAACTATGACAAAGTGAAAAACAAAAATGGATTACAGCTCCTGAGGCTCTGTCGAACACTGGGTCTGTACATAGTCAATGGCAGGCTGAGAGGAGACTCTTTTGGTAGGTACACCTACAGCTCATCCCTTGGCAGCAGCACCGTAGACTACTTCCTCACCGACCTAAACCCAGAGTCTCTCAGAGCCTTCACAGTCAGCCCACTAACACCTCTCTCAGACCACAGTAAAATCACAGTGTATCTGAGAAGAGCAGAACCCAACCATGAAGCATCATGGCCCAATAAATTACATGGTACTAAACAAGCCTATAGATGGAGTGCAAACAGTACAGACATCTACCAAAAAGCAATTAGTAGCCAAAAAATACAATCTCTCCTGGACAACTTTTTAGCCTTAACATTCTCCTTCAGCAATGAAGGTGTAAATTTGGCCGTTAGGAACATAAACTTTATATTTGACAAATTAGCCTCCTTGGCTAATCTAAAGAAGCATAAGAGCAAACCAAAAATAACAGATAATGAAAAATGGTTTGATAATGATTGCAAAAATCTAAGAAAGTCATTGAGAAATATATCTAATCAAAAACACAGAGAACCAGACAACAAAAATATACGCCTTCAATATGGGGAAACACTGAAGCAATACAAACGCACCCTTAGAACAAAAAAGGAACAGCACATTAGAAATCAGCTGGATGGAATTGAGGAATCCATAGAATCAAACCACTTCTGGGAGAATTGGAATAAATTAAACAAACCTCATCATGAGGAGTTGGCTATCCAAAATGGGGATATGTGGAGAAATCACTTTGCAAACCTCTACAACAATATAACAAAGAGCCCAGAACAAAAAGATATACAAGAAAAATTACAAATCCTTGAATTAGCAGTCAAAGACTATCAGAATCCTGTGGATACCCCAATTACAGAAGAAGAATTATTGGAAAAAATATGCAATCTCCAACCCAAAAAGGCCTGTGGTGCTGATGGGATTTTAAATGAAATGATCAAATATACAGACCACAAATTCAAATTGGCTATACTCAAACTCTTCAACATTATCCTCACTGCAGGTATTTTCCCCGA
Source organism: Salvelinus alpinus (assembly GCF_045679555.1). Taxonomy (NCBI): domain Eukaryota; kingdom Metazoa; phylum Chordata; class Actinopteri; order Salmoniformes; family Salmonidae; genus Salvelinus; species Salvelinus alpinus. Next base: position 28,508,575 of record NC_092095.1, on the reverse strand, counting down.
TATTTGGAACCAGGGACTGATCACACCAATCTATAAAAATGGAGACAAATTTGACCCAAATAATTACAGAGGAATATGAGTTAACAGCAACTTGGGGAAAATTCTCTGCAGTATTATAAATAGCAGACTACAACATTTCCTTGACGAACACAACGTCCTGAGCAGAAGCCAGATTGGATTTCTAAAAAATTATCGTACAACAGACCACATTTACACCCTCCACACTCTAATTGATAAACAAGTTAACCAAAACAAAGGCAAAATCTACTCGTGTTTTGTAGATTTCAAGAAAGCATTTGATTCAATTTGGCACGAAGGTCTTTTTTATAAACTAATAGAAAGTGGTATTGGAGGGAAAACATATGATTTTATTAAATCAATGTACACTAAAAACAAATGTGCGGTTAAAATTGGCAACAAGCAAACAGACTTCTTCTCTCAGGGGCGGGGAGTGAAACAGGGCTGCCCAATAAGTCCAACATTATTTAACATCTACATGAATGAATTGGCAAAAACATTAGAAGAATCGACAGCACCTGGTATCACCCTACACAACACTGAAATCAAGTGTCTGCTGTACGCAGATGACCTGGTGCTGCTGTCTCCCACTAAAGAGGGGTTACAGCAACACCTAGATCATCTTCACAGGTTCTGTCAGACTTGGGCTCTGACCGTTAACCTAAAAAAAACAAATATAATGATATTCCAAAAAAGGTCCGGAAATAAGGATGACAAATATAAATTCTATTTGGACACAGTTCTATTAGAACACACCAAAAACTACACATATCTAGGACTAAATATCAGCAACACAGGTAGCTTTCACATGGCTGTGAATGAGCTGAGAGACAAAGCAAGAAGAGCATTCTATGCCATTAAAAGGAACATCAAAATTGAAATTCCAATTAGAATCTGGCTCAAAATTTTTCAATCAGTTATAGAACCAATTGCTCTATATGGCAGTGAAGTATGGGGTCCACTCTCTAATAATGAATTTACTAAATGGGACAAACATCCAATTGAAGTATTGCATGCAGAGTTTTGCAAGACTGTATTGCAAGTACAAAGAAAAACTCCAAATAACGCATGTAGGGCAGAATTGGGCCAATATCCCCTCCTCATTCGAATAGAAAAAAGAGCCATCAAATTTTACAACCATCTAAAAACAAGTGACCCTAAAACATTCCATCACACAGCTCTACAATGTCAAGAGATGAAACCAGAGAAGAGTCCCCTCAGCCAGCTGGTTCTGAGGCTCAGTTCACCAACCCAAACCAACCCCATAGAGCCTTGGGACAGCCCTCAGAAAATCTGGCCCAACCAAATCATCACAAAACAAAAAGAAAAATATATAACCTATTGGAAAGACACCACAAAAAATCAAAGTAAACTTCAATGCTATTTGGCTCTAAACAGACAGTACATGGTGGCAGACTATCTGACCACTGTGACTGATAGAAAACTGAGGAAAACATTGACTAGGTACAGACTCAGTGAGCACAGTCTGGCTATAGAGACCGGTCGTCACAGACAAACCTGGCTGCCCAGAGAGGACAGGCTGTGCTCACTCTGCTCCAGGGGAGAGGTAGAGACAGAAGTGCATTTCCTACTACACTGTGACAAATACTCAGACCTAAGAGCATATTTCTTTCCCAAAATTATAATTCAATACAAAGAATTTGAAACTATAAAAGATGAAGAAAAATTCAAATATTTGTTGGGTGAAAAGCCAAAATGTGCAGTTTTGGCAGCCAAATATGTGTCCTCCTGCCACAGCCTGAGGGACAGCCAGTGAAAAATGCAAAGTAATGTTGATAATATTTCCCATTTAGCTTAGTTTTGTTTTGTCTTTCGTACCAGGTCATGTGCCTTCTCAGTCATGTTGACACTGGTCTACTACTGTTGCTTTAATGTATTGTTGTTCTGATTAATATTGTTGTTGTAGCTGTTATTAATGGTAATCCCATGTCCACTACTACTATTATTATTGCTGTTAGTCCCACCATTTATTTATATATAAATATATATATATTTTGTGTATATATATACATATATATTTTATTGAAATTTTTCGATATGTATACTTTGACAATGTAAGTAATAATAACTTGCCATGTCAATAAAGTCAATTGAATTGAATTGAATTGAGAGAGTGTGTGTGAGAGAGAGAGAGAGAGAGAGAGAGAGAGAGAGAGAGAGAGAGAGAGAGAGAGAGAGAGTGTGTGTGAGAGAGAGAGAGAGAGAGAGAGAGAGAGAGAGAGAGAGATAGAGACAGAGAGAGAGAGAGTGTGTGAGAGAGAGAGAGAGAGAGAGAGAGAGAGAGAGAGACAGAGAGAGAGAGAGTGTGTGTGAGAGAGAGAGAGAGAGAGAGAGAGAGAGAGAGAGAGGAGAGAGAGAGTGTGTGTGAGAAAGAGAGAGAGAGAAAGAAAGAGACAGACGGAGAGAGAGAGTGTGTGAGAGAGAGAGAGAGAGAGAGAGAGAGAGAGAGATAGAGACAGAGAGAGAGAGAGTGTGTGTGTGAGAGAGAGAGAGAGAGAGAGAGAGAGAGAGAGAGAGAGAGAGAGAGAGAGAGAGAGAGAGAGAGTGTGTGAGAGAGAGAGAGAGAGAGAGAGAGAGAGAGAGAGAGAGAGAGAGAGAGAGAGAGAGACAGAGAGAGAGAGAGCAAACCAAAAATAACAGATAATGAAAAATGGTTTGATAATGATTGCAAAAATCTAAGAAAGTCATTGAGAAATATATCTAATCAAAAACACAGAGAACCAGACAACAAAAATATACGCCTTCAATATGGGGAAACACTGAAGCAATACAAACGCACCCTAAGAACAAAAAAGGAACAGCACATTAGAAATCAGCTGGATGGAATTGAGGAATCCATAGAATCAAACCACTTCTGGGAGAATTGGAATAAATTAAACAAACCTCATCATGAGGAGTTGGCTATCCAAAATGGGGATATGTGGAGAAATCACTTTGCAAACCTCTACAGCAATATAACAAAGAGCCCAGAACAAAAAGATATACAAGAAAAATGACAAATCCTTGAATTAGCAGTCAAAGACTATCAGAATCCTGTGGATACCCCAATTACAGAAGAAGAATTATTGGAAAAAATATGCAATCTCCAACCCAAAAAGGCCTGTGGTGCTGATGGGATCTTAAATGAAATGATCAAATATACAGACCACAAATTCAAATTGGCTATACTCAAACTCTTCAACATTATCCTCACTGCAGGTATTTTCCCCGATATTTGGAACCAGGGACTGATCACACCAATCTATAAAAATGGAGACAAATTTGACCCAAATAATTACAGAGGAATATGCGTTAACAGCAACTTGGGGAAAATTCTCTGCAGTATTATAAATAGCAGACTACATCATTTCCTTGACGAACACAACGTCCTGAGCAGAAGCCAGATTGGATTTCTAAAAAATTATCGTACAACTGACCACATTTACAACATCCACACTCTAATTGATAAACAAGTTAACCAAAACAAAGGCAAAATCTACTCGTGTTTTGTAGATTTCAAGAAAGCATTTGATTCAATTTGGCACAAAGGTCTTTTTTATAAACTAATAGAAAGTGGTATTGGAGGGAAAACATATGATTTTATTAAATCAATGTACACTAAAAACAAATGTGCGGTTAAAATTGGCAACAAGCAAACAGACTTCTTCTCTCAGGGGCGGGGAGTGAAACAGGGCTGCCCAATAAGTCCAACATTATTTAACATCTACATTAATGAATTGGCAAAAACATTAGAAGAATCGGCAGCACCTGGTATCACCCTACACAACACTGAAATCAAGTGTCTGCTGTACGCAGATGACCTGGTGCTGCTGTCTCCCACTAAAGAGGGGTTACAGCAACACCTAGATCATCTTCACAGGTTCTGTCAGACTTGGGCTCTGACCGTTAACCTAAAAAAAACAAATATAATGATATTCCAAAAAAGGTCCGGAAATAAGGATGACAAATATAAATTCTATTTGGACACAGTTCTATTAGAACACACCAAAAACTACACATATCTAGGACTAAATATCAGCAACACAGGTAGCTTTCACATGGCTGTGAATGAGCTGAGAGACAAAGCAAGAAGAGCATTCTATGCCATTAAAAGGAACATCAAAATTGAAATTCCAATTAGAATCTGGCTCAAAATTTTTCAATCAGTTATAGAACCAATTGCTCTATATGGCAGTGAGGTATGGGGTCCACTCTCTAATAATGAATTTACTAAATGGGACAAACATCCAATTGAAGTATTGCATGCAGAGTTTTGCAAGACTGTATTGCAAGTACAAAGAAAAACTCCAAATAACGCATGTAGGGCAGAATTGGGCCAATATCCCCTCCTCATTCGAATAGAAAAAAGAGCCATCAAATTTTACAACCATCTAAAAACAAGTGACCCTAAAACATTCCATCACACAGCTCTACAATGTCAAGAGATGAAACCAGAGAAGAGTCCCCTCAGCCAGCTGGTTCTGAGGCTCAGTTCACCAACCCAAACCAACCCCACAGAGCCTCGGGACAGCCCTCAGAAAATCTGGCCCAACCAAATCATCACAAAACAAAAAGAAAAATATATAACCTATTGGAAAGACACCACAAAAAATCTAAGTAAACTTCAATGCTATTTGGCTCTAAACAGACAGTACATGGTGGCAGACTATCTGACCACTGTGACTGATAGAAAACTGAGGAAAACATTGACTAGGTACAGACTCAGTGAGCACAGTCTGGCTATAGAGACCGGTCGTCACAGACAAACCTGGCTGCCCAGAGAGGACAGGCTGTGCTCACTCTGGTCCAGGGGAGAGGTAGAGACAGAAGTGCATTTCCTACTACACTGTGACAAATACTCAGACCTAAGAGCATATTTCTTTCCCAAAATTATAATTCAATACAAAGAATTTGAAACTATAAAAGATGAAGAAAAATTCAAATATTTATTGGGTGAAAAGCCAAAATGTGCAGTTTTGGCAGCCAAATATGTGTCCTCCTGCCACAGCCTGAGGGACAGCCAGTGAAAAATGCAAAGTAATGTTGATAATATTTCCCATTTAGCTTAGTTTTGTTTTGTCTTTCGTACCAGGTCATGTGTCTTCTCAGTCATGTTGACACTGGTCTACTACTGTTGCTTTAATGTATTGTTGTTCTGATTAATATTGTTGTTGTAGCTGTTATTAATGGTAATCCCATGTCCACTACTACTATTATTATTGCTGTTAGTACCACCATTTATTTATATATAAATATATATATATTTTGTGTATATATATACATATATATTTTATTTAAATTTTTCGATATGTATACTTTGACAATGTAAGTAATAATAACTTGCCATGTCAATAAAGTCAATTGAATTGAATTGAATTGAGTGTGTGTGAGAGAGAGAGAGAGAGAGAGAGACAGACGGAGAGAGAGAGTGTGTGAGAGAAAGAGAGAGAGAGAGAGAGAGAGAGAGAGAGAGAGACAGAGAGACAGAGAGAGAGACAGACGGAGAGAGAGAGTGTGTGAGAGAAAGAGAGAGAGAGAAAGAAAGAGACAGACGGAGAGAGAGAGTGTGTGAGAGAGATAGAGAGAGAGAGAGAGAGAGAGACAGAGAGACAGAGAGAGAGACAGACGGAGAGAGAGAGTGTGTGAGAAAGAGAGAGAGAGAGAGAGCGAGAGAGAGAGATTTCCAAACAATTTCCAGACTTCCATAACAAAGGCATCTATTGAGTGAAATACCACACTGTGTGCCATCACAGCAACAAGATGTGTGACCTGTTGCCACAAGAAAATGGCAACCAAGTGAAGAACAAACACCCTTATAAATACAACCCATATTTATGTTTATTTATTTTCAATTTTGTACTTTAACCATTTGTACATCGTTACAACACGACATAATGAAATATTGACATTTGAAAAGTCTTTTTTTTTATTGTTTATTACCTATTTCACTTGCTTTGGCAAAGTAAACATATGTTTCCCATGCCAATAAAGCCCATTGAATTGAGAGAGAGAGAAAGAAAGAGAGAAAAGGGGAGACAGAGAGAGAAAGAGGGTGGAAGAGAGCAAGAGAGAGAAAATGAGGAGGAGAGGTGCAGTATTCAGAGCAAGCTTTCAGCTGTATGTACTGTATACTGTATAGAAAAATACACTGTAGGTATACTGTATACTGTACAGATAAATACACTGTAGGTATACTGTATACTGTATAGAAAAATACACTGTAGGTATACTGTATACTGTACAGATAAATACACTGTAGGTATACTGTATACTGTATAGAAAAATACAATGTAGGTATACTGTATAGATAAATACACTGTAGGTATACTGTATACTGTATAGAAAAATACACCGTAGGTATACTGTATAGATAAATACACTGTATGTATACTGTATAGATAAATACACTGTAGGTATACTGTATAGATAAATACACTGTAGGTATACTGTATACCGTATAGATAAATACACTGTAGGTATACTGTATAGATAAATACACTGTAGGTACACTGTATAGATAAATACACTGTAGGTATACTGTATAGATAAATACACTGTAGGTATACTGTATACTGTATAGATAAATACACTGTATAGATACTGTATAGATAAATACACTGTAGGTATACTGTATACCGTATAGATAAATACACTGTAGGTATACTGTATACCGTATAGATAAATACAGTGTAGGTATACTGTATACTGTATTGATAAATACACTGTAGGTATACTGTATACTGTATAGATAAATACACCGTAGGTATACTGTATACCATATAGATAAATACACTGTAGGTATACTGTATAGATAAATACACTGTAGGTATACTGTATACCGTATAGATAAATACACTGTAGGTATACTGTATACCGTATAGATAAATACACTGTAGGTATACTGTATACCGTATAGATAAATACACTGTAGGTATACTGTATACTGTACAGATAAATACACTGTAGGTATACTGTATACTGTATAGAAAAATACACTGTAGGTATACTGTATAGATAAATACACTGTAGGTATACTGTATACTGTATAGAAAAATACACTGTAGGTATACTGTATAGATAAATACACTGTATGTATACTGTATAGATAAATACACTGTAGGTATACTGTATAGATAAATACACTGTAGGTATACTGTATACCGTATAGATAAATACACTGTAGGTATACTGTATAGATAAATACACTGTAGGTACACTGTATAGATAAATACACTGTAGGTATACTGTATAGATAAATACACTGTAGGTATACTGTATACTGTATAGATAAATACACTGTATAGATACTGTATAGATAAATACACTGTAGGTATACTGTATACCGTATAGATAAATACACTGTAGGTATACTGTATACCGTATAGATAAATACAGTGTAGGTATACTGTATACTGTATTGATAAATACACTGTAGGTATACTGTATACTGTATAGATAAATACACTGTAGGTATACTGTATACCATATAGATAAATACACTGTAGGTATACTGTATAGATAAATACACTGTAGGTATACTGTATACCGTATAGATAAATACACTGTAGGTATACTGTATACCGTATAGATAAATACACTGTAGGTATACTGTATACCGTATAGATAAATACACTGTAGGTATACTGTATACTGTACAGATAAATACACTGTAGGTATACTGTATACCGTATAGATAAATACACTGTAGGTATACTGTATACCGTATAGATTAATACACTGTAGGTATACTGTATACTGTATAGATAAATACACTGTAGGTATACTGTATACTGTATAGATAAATACACTGTAGGTATACTGTATACTGTATAGATAAATACACTGTAGGTATACTGTATACTGTATAGATAAATACACTGTAGGTATACTGTATACCGTATAGATAAATACACTGTAGGTATACTGTATACCGTATAGATAAATACACTGTAGGTATACTGTATACCGTATAGATAAATAGACTGTAGGTATACTGTATACTGTATAGATAAATACACTGTAGGTATACTGTATAGATAAATACACTGTAGGTATACTGTATACTGTATAGATAAATACACTGTAGGTATACTGTATAGATAAATACACTGTAGGTATACTGTATAGAAAAATACACTGTAGGTATACTATATAGATAAATACACTGTAGGTATACTGTATGTTCTTGTTTCTGGGGATGATGAGAAACAGAACATTTAGGAAGGACTAGGGATAACAAGGTGTGAAAGACATAAGTGTGATTGTTAGGCATATGGGGAACATCGAGGTGAAGGAAGAGGAGGAAGAGGAAGATGTTTCAGGTTTAGATGTAGGTGGAAGAAACTTGGGGGGGGGGGGTAAAATAAAATCACCAAATTCGACCCAGTTGGAGAACCCTGGACTAGATGATGAACGTACAGTATAGTGAATCACTTACCATGGTGTATGATGCCGTTCTCCAGTAGAGCCTGTCCCAGATGAACCCCCTCCTCTGGGTTATCAGTCTCCCCAATGTCCACCAGCCAGCTCACAAACTCACTGGGGGGGACAGGAAATAACACAACACCGTTAATAACACAACACTAATGTCCACCAGCCAGCTCATTATCTCACTGGGGGGACAGGAAATAACGCATTGTCTATCATAAACTCACCAGGGACACACAAAAACAATTCAAAACCGTCAAACAATGGTCACTGTGGAGACTTAAAACATACAACACCAAAACACTAATTAGGAAGACATAAATCTAAAACACTGCTCATCAGCCGACCCAGGACACAAACTCACTGGGGACACACAAAACGACCATCATTCCATAGAAATGACAGGGACATGTTGGAAGATGAACGGTTACGAAAGCACCAGTCCAGCGAATGTAGCTTAATTGAGGGAGTAGCCAATGGTCCAATGGCCGTCCCCACGGCAGTGAACGTGGAGAAGGAGCAGAATGCCTCAGATAAATAACAGGGTCCCAGAGAGTGTTTTCAACACCAAAACAAACACCTTCTCAAAAGATAACGTTTCTCCAAATGTTCCCCTAAATAGATGTGACTATGGCAACGTCCCTAATTACACCCTTTTCCCTAAATAGTAGTGATGGGGGGGGGGGGGGATAGTTACATATCGCAATATTATTTTGGGATGATATTATATTGATATTTGAATACTAGTATCGATTTGTAAAAAAAAAAATATTATACTAATGTACAGTAGTTAGCATTAGCTAGCGCTCACTAGCATAGGGCTCTGGTCAAAAGTATTGCACTATATAGGGAATCGCATGCCATTTGGGCCACAGTCTTACTGCTGACTAGATTCTTATTTATTTTGGGGGGTCTTTTCTGTTTGTTAAATCTCCCGGGGAGGGTTTAGTTCATCTGTTTGTCTTGTCCAACTGTGCTCTTATTTGTTTTTGACAAACACATGACACCCATCAAATCAGTGAGTGTCTGGTGGCTTTCTGAGTAGAGTTGGTAAAAAACAGAGATCATTTTGATGTTGATCATTTCGGACAAGGGAGGAAACAAACAGCAAGAGTATAAATAAACACCGTACCAATCGAATTCTTTGTGGCCTAAACAAGCTAAATAGGATACTTCTGTATAATTCTGTAATCCTGCGGGAGAGACAGAGAAGGAGAGTAGAGAGAAAAAGAAAAAGATGGACAGAGAGAAAGAGGGAGACGGAGAGAAAGATAGATTAATCCTCAGCATTCCCTTCCTCCACAGAACCCCAACAAACATGCCCAGCTTCACCAGCGGAATTCTGTGGTCTTCCTAAACTGTTGCCGCGTTCGAAACAACTGGGAACTGGGAAAAATACGAGGTCAAATCATGACGCCGGTGATCTTCAGGTCGGAGCTCTAGACAGAGGCCCGAGTTGGTATTCCGAGTTGGATGACCATTGAAATCGATTTTTCCCAATCAGAGATAGTTTTTTTCAGAGTTCACTGAAGTCAGAAGTCGGAGATTTCCGAGTTCCCAGTTGTTTTGAACGTGGCATGTCTTCCAAACTCCCAACCGGGAATAACAGTAGAGTCACTGCAGAGCGAAGGGCTGGGGCAGGAGGGTGTATGTGTGTGTGTGTGTGTGTGTGTACGGATGGTAGGAGTGAAGGACAGGGCAGGGCTGTCGGGGGTTGGACTGATCTCAGAGAGAAACAAATCTCCTGGTTTCTCTACTCTCCTCACGGCACACCTAGCTTCCTCCCTTTCCTTCTCTCCCCCTTTCCTCCACCTCTTACCCACATTCTCTCTTTCCCCTCGCCCTCCCTCTCCCCTTGTCCTCCCTCTCATTCCGTCTCCTATCTCCACTACCAGAGTGGACAGAGCCAGATGAGAAAACCCCCAGAATGGAGGATAGATTAGTCAAACCGTCAACCCCCAGTCACCCTGCCACAGAGAGAAAACCCCCCGGGAGTAATACAGGTCACTTACGCAATGAATGGCAGCCTGGAACAGTTTCAATCTGCTCCCTGTCTGCATCCCAAATGGCATACTATTCCCCATGGGCCCTGGTCAAAAGTAGTGTGCACTATAAAGGGAATAGGGTGCTATTTGGGACGCGAACCACAGTCCACACTAGTTGACACTGAGTGTACAAAACAACGTGCTCTTTCCGTGACATAGTCTGAGTGCAAGAAGAATCCAGGTGAAGGCTATGATCCCTTATTCATGTTGAATGGTGTATGGTAGTAGGTGCCAGGCGCACCGGTTTGAATGTGTTTAAGAACTGCAACAATACTGGGTTGCAGTTCCCGTGTGTATCAAGAATGGTCGACCACACAGAGGACATCCAGCCAACTTGACCCAACTGTGGGAGGCATTGGAGTCAACATGGGCCAGCATCCCTGTGGAACGCTTTTGACACCTTGTGGAAAGGAAAGGGCACGGGGATAGCTTGTCACTTGCAAAGCTGAACGCATTCAACCGAAATGTGTCTTCCACATTTAACCCAACCCCTCTGAAACAGAGAGTCCATGCCAACTAATTGAGGCTGTTCAGAGGGCAAAAGGGGGTGCAACTCACTATTAGGAAGGTGTTCCTAATGTTTTGTACACTCCGTGTATATGTAGGCTTGATTTCAATGCATACCTACTTGTCTCAAGGCGTATAATACTATTGGTAAGCGGCACTAAGCAGGTTTATATTCAATACAGGAAGCAATGGCCTCATGCATGTCAACATCAGAAGCCTCCTCCCTAAGTTTGCCTTACTCACCGCTTTAGCACACTCTGCCAACCCTGATGTCCTTGCCGTGTCCGAATCCTGGCTTAGGAAGGCCACCAAAAATTCTGGGATTTCCATACCCAACTATAACACTTTCCGTCAAGATAGAACTGCCAAAGGGGGAGGAGTTGCAATCTACTGCAGAGATAGCCTGCAAAGTTCTGTCATACTTTCCAGGTCTATGCCCAAACAGTTCGAACTTCTAATTTTAAAAATTAATCTCTCCAGAAATAAGTCTCTCACTGTTGCCGCCTGCTACCGACCCCCCTCAGCTCCCAGCTGTGCCCTGGACACCATCTGTGAATTGATCGCTCCCCATCTAGCTTCAGAGTTTGTTCTGTTAGGTGACCTAAACTGGGATATGCTTAACACCCCGGCAGTCCTACAATCCAAGCTTGATGCCCTCAATCTCACACAAATCATCAAGGAACCCACCAGGTACAACCCTAAATCCGTAAACATGGGCACCCTAATAGACATTATCCTGACCAACCTGCCCTCCAAATACACCTCTGCTGTCTTCAATCAAGATCTCAGCGATCACTGCCTCATTGCCTGTATCCGCCACGGGTCCGCGGTCAAACGACCACCCCTCATCACTGTCAAACGCTCCCTAAAACACTTCTGCGAGCAGGCCTTTCTAATCGACCTGGCCCGGGTACCCTGGAAGGATATTGACCTCATCCCGTCAGTTGAGGATGCCTGGTCATTCTTTAAAAGTTACTTCCTCACCATATTAGACAAGCATGCTCCGTTCAAAAAATGCAGAACCAAGAACAGATATAGCCCTTGGTTCACTCCAGACCTGACTGCCCTCGACCAGCACAAAAACATCCTGTGGCGAACTGCAATAGCATCGAAGAGCCCCCGCGATATGCAACTGTTCAGGGAAGTCAGGAACCAATACACGCAGTCAGTCAGGAAAGCAAAGGCCAGCTTTTTCAAGCAGAAATTTGCATCCTGTAGCTCTAACTCCAAAAAGTTCTGGGATACTGTAAAGTCCATGGAAAACAAGAGCACCTCCTCCCAGCTGCCCACTGCACTGAGGCTAGGTAACACGGTCACCACTGATAAGTCCGTGATAATCGAAAACTTCAACAAATTTCTCAATGGCTGGCCATGCCTTCCTCCTGGCGACTCCAACCTTGGCCAACAGCCCCGCCCCCCCCGCTGCTACTCGCCCAAGCCTCCCCAGCTTCTCCTTTACCCATATCCAGATAGCAGATGTTCTGAAAGAGCTGGAAAACCTGGACCCATACAAATCAGCTGGGCTTGACAATCTGGACCCCCTATTTCTGAAACTGTCCGCCGCCATTGTCGCACCCCCTATTACCAGCCTGTTCAACCTCTCCTTCGTATCATCTGAGATCCCCAAGGATTGGAAAGCTGCCGCGGTCATCCCCCTCTTCAAAGGGGGAGACACCCTGGACCCAAACTGTTACAGACCTATATCCATCCTGCCCTGCCTATCTAAGGTCTTCGAAAGCCAAGTCAACAAACAGATCACTGACCATCTCGAATCCCACCGTACCTTCTCCGCTGTGCAATCCGGTTTCCGAGCCGGTCACGGGTGCACCTCAGCCACGCTCAAGGTACTAAACGATATCATAACCGCCATCGATAAAAGACATTACTGTGCAGCCGTCTTCATCGACCTGGCCAAGGCTTTCGACTCTGTCAATCACCATATTCTTATCGGCAGACTCAGTAGCCTCGGTTTTTCTAATGACTGCCTTGCCTGGTTCACCAACTACTTTGCAGACAGAGTTCAGTGTGTCAAATCGGAGGGCATGTTGTCCGGTCCTCTGGCAGTCTCTATGGGGGTACCACAGGGTTCAATTCTCGGGCCGACTCTTTTCTCTGTATACATCAATGATGTTGCTCTTGCTGCGGGCGATTCCCTGATCCACCTCTACGCAGACGACACCATTCTATATACTTCCGGCCCTTCCTTGGACACTGTGCTATCTAACCTCCAAACGAGCTTCAATGCCATACAACACTCCTTCCGTGGCCTCCAACTGCTCTTAAACGCTAGTAAAACCAAATGCATGCTTTTCAACCGTTCGCTGCCTGCACCCGCACGCCCGACTAGCATCACCACCCTGGACGGTTCCGACCTAGAATATGTGGACATCTATAAGTACCTAGGTGTCTGGCTAGACTGCAAACTCTCCTTCCAGACTCATATCAAACATCTCCAATCCAAAATCAAATCAAGAATCGGCTTTCTATTCCGCAACAAAGCCTCCTTCACTCACGCCGCCAAACTTACCCTAGTAAAACTGACTATCCTACCGATCCTCGACTTCGGCGATGTCATCTACAAAATAGCTTCCAATACTCTACTCAGCAAACTGGATGCAGTTTATCACAGTGCCATTCGTTTTGTTACTAAAGCACCTTATACGACCCACCACTGCGACCTGTATGCCCTAGTCGGCTGGCCCTCGCTACATGTTCGTCGTCAGACCCACTGGCTCCAGGTCATCTACAAGGCTATGCTAGGTAAAGTGCCGCCTTATCTCAGTTCACTGGTCACGATGGCTACACCCACCCGCAGCACGCGCTCCAGCAGGTGTATCTCACTGATCATCCCTAAAGCCAAAACCTAATTTGGACGCCTTTCCTTCCAGTTCTCTGCTGCCTGCGACTGGAACGAATTGCAAAAATCTCTGAAGTTGGAGACTTTTATCTCCCTCAACAACTTTAAAAATCTGCTATCCGAGCAGCTAACCGATCGCTGCAGCTGTACATAGTCCATCTGTAAACTACCCACCCAATTTACCTACCTCACCCCCCATACTGCTTTTATTTATTTACTTTTCTGCTCTTTTGCACACCAGTATCTCTTCTTGCACATGATCATCTGATGATTTATCACTCCAGTGTTAATCTGCTAAATTGTAATTATTCGATTTATTGCCTACCTCATGCCTTTTGCACACATTGTATATAGATTCTCTTTTTTTTCTACCATGTTATTGACTTGTTTATTGTTTACTCCATGTGTAACTCTGTGTTGTCTGTTCACACTGCTATGCTTTATCTTGGCCAGGTCGCAGTTGCAAATGAGAACTTGTTCTCAACTAGCCTACCTGGTTAAATAAAGGTGAAATAAAAATAAATAAATAAATAAACCTCAAGCTAAATATTTGTACTGAGCTTGTTTGTATTCTGTAAGTCTTGGCACGTTTACAAAATACACAAAATAAACAATAACCTTACTGTAACAATATATTAGCAACACATTGCTCCAAAAACGTAAACCTGACATCACAAAAGAGGATTTGTTTACTAGTGAGCCTCATCTCTGTCTGTGTGTTCATGCGTGTGTGTTTTACACATCTGCAATGGAATGACAGCTGCCTGAAGATGACCACCACAAGTGGTTTCTGTTGGATATTATCTGATCCCAGACCACAATTAAACCCCAGCAATTAGAGAGGAGTTCACAACTTGTAAATAAACGGACACGCCTCAGCGAGACAGAGAGACTGAGAAAGAAAGAGACTCAGAACATCTGGGGGGGGGGGGGGGTTCTCTCTCACATACCTCCACACACACACAGAGCTGGGACGATAAACGTGGGGCGGCATGGTAGCCTAGTGGTTAGAGCGTTGGACTAGTAACCGAAAGGTTGCAAGTTCAAATCCCCGAGCTGACAAGGTACAAATCTGTCGTTCTGCCCCTGAACAGGCAGTTAACCCACTGTTCCTAGGCCGTCATTGGAAATAAGAATTTGTTCTTAACTGACTTGCCTAGTTAAATAAAGGTAAAAAAAAAATAATAATAATAAAAATAAAAAAACTGGGGACGATAAACAGAAAACGATCGACACTGACCAAACAGATTAGTAATTGTGGACATTTAGCTGATATTGTTCATTAAGATAAATAACCTATAGGGCCCTATACGATAAACAACCTATAGGGCCCTACTAGGGAGATGTGAAGTTGGAAATTAAATCAGTTTGCTAATATGGGTGATTGCTAATCGGACAATTGATCGCTACAACATTCAAAGGTCGAAATAGTCGTTTTTAAAGGCTAAGGCCGGACAAAGTTGAATTACTGTTTAACGGATGTCCCGCCTTACTTTTCTCCACACCCCGGAAGAAAGAAAAGGGTGTTATTTTTGGGGCAATATAGGCAGCACTTCGTTCATAATGCACTGTCTGCAAGTTTATGCGCAAGAGAGCAAACGGCCTCAGATCAGGCGCTCAGATCATGTTCGAGCCTCGGATTGGACAGTGAAACACACACTGGCGCAAATTCCTACTATTTATGTGTCCAGGTTCAACGTGGGACGTCCAACATTATAAACAAACAGTTGGTTAAATTCATGGTTAATGCATCATTTTCAGATCTATTAGAAGCGATTAATAGACGAAACCACAATGTCATTGAACCAATTGACTGGCCTGAGATCAGGGCATTCATCAGCAAAGACGCAGTGCAAGCTGATAGTATTTTGGACAACCAAATTGAAGTCAAAATGATTGATGAAGTGTGTCAGCTATATGGCGATTTGCGATTCATAACTTACATTTTACGGTCATAGTTAAATAAAGGTTTAATATATATATTTTTTTTAGTAGTAGGCCAACCAATAACACCAAGACTGAATGCGTTTGAAGTGATGATGCACCGCAGAGAACAGCTAGCTTGTCCAGAAAGTATATCGCCAGTGGCACGCACTCCGTGCTGATCAGCAGCTCCACAGCGATGTTAGCGACGTCTCCAAGGTGGGGGCTTTTCGTGGCTGCCAGACGAGACAATCGAAGGAAGATGCGGTGAGCAAGTTACTGGGCTGGAATTCAGTCAAGCTTGCTCTATATAGACTGACGCTTTTAATTGTGCATGTTATAAACCATTTTTTTTGTATTTTGATGATGAAAGGCTATACTCTATGGCTGTATTTATGTATTAATTTGGCAGACCTAACTTGATTGACCCTCTTTCTACAAGGCCTCTAATCTATGAGAGGCCTAATCATATTTGTATGAATATTTTGTTAACGCCTATAGGCTACAGAGACGCATTCAGGTAATGAACTCGTTTCTATACATCAACATCTTAATTTGATTACAATTATTTATTGTCAATCATTCTTGAATTAGATAAAAACGTTAAATAGTCCATTACGTCACAATAAATTACGAGATTGGATTGCACTTTTTTTATCAGGAATACAGAAACTGTGACAAGTTAATCCTCCCATTGTGTTTCATTTCTAATGGTTGTAACATTGTAACATGTGCATTCTTTTTAAGCAAAATTGTGTCGGTTTTCCTTATAGAACTCTTGAAACTCACATTAGGCCTAGAACCTGCACAAGCACCTAGGACAATTCCTTATCCAATTCACACATTTATTTTCTATTTTTATTTTTGCTCGCTCGCCTCACTTTTCTGGGGGGAAAATCCGTTATACAGTGAATCAATTTTGTCTGGCCTAAGACAAAAAAAATAACTGTTAGTGCACGTTCATATTTTAAAAAACACATTTAAATATGTCCACAGAGGTGTTCAACAAGACAAGTAGGGGCAAGTATATAGCAGGATATGTTTTCATAAGCTTAATGAGCTTTCATGGGCTTACACACAGAAGCTTGTAGCTAATTCAGTACTCCCACCATTTGGGCTTTTGAATGTCAGAGTAATCACCAATATACAGTGCATTCGGAAAGTATTCAGACCCCTTGACTTTGTTCACTTTGTTACGTTACTGCCTTATTCTAAAATGTATTAAATCGTTGTTTTTTTCTCATCAATCTAGACTCAATAACCAATTACATGGCAAAAACAGGTTTTTAGAAATGTTTGCAAATGTATAAAAAATAACAGAAATTTCACATTTACATAAATATACAGACTCTTTATTCAGTACTTTGTTGAAGCTCCTTTGGCAGTGATTACAACCTCGAGTCTTCTTGGGTATGACGTTACAAGCTTGGCACACCTGTATTTGGGGAGTTTCTCCCATTCTTCTCCGCAGATCCTCTCAAGCTCTGTCAGGTTGTATGAGGAGAGTCGCTGCACAGCTATTTTCAGGTCTCTCCAGAGATGTTCGATTGGGTTCAAGTCCGGGCTCTGGCTGGGCCACTCAAGGACATTGAGACTTGTCCCGAAGCCACTCCTGCATTGTCTTGGCTATGTGCTTAGTGTCATTGTCCTGTTGGAAGGTGAACCTTCGCCCCAGTTTGAGGTCCTGAGCACTCTGGAGCAGGTTTTCATCAAGGTTCTCTCTGTTCTTTGCTCTGTTCATCTTTCCCTCAATCCTGACTAGTCTCTCAGTCCCTGCCGCTGAAAGACATCCCCACAGCATGATGCTGCCACACCATGCTTTATCTTAAGGATGGTGCCAGGTTTCCTCCCGAGGTGACTCTTAGTATTCAGGACAAATAGTTCAATCTTGGTTTCATCAGACCAGAGAATCTTGTTTCTCATGGTCTGAGAGTCCTTTAGGTGTCTTTTGGCAAACTCCAAGCGGGCTGTCATGTGCCTTTTACTGAGGAGTGGCTTCTGTCTGGCCACTCTACCGTAGAGGCCTGATTGGTGGAGTGCTGCAGAGATGGTTGTCCTTCTGGAAGGTTCTCCCATCTCCACAGGGTTCTTGTTCACCTCCCTAAACAAAGCCCTTCTCCCCCGATTGCTCAGTTTGGCTGGGCGGCCAGCTCTAGGAAGAGTCTTCATGGTTCCAAACTTCTTCCATTTAAGAATGATGGAGGCCACTGTGTTCTTGGGGACCTTCAATGCTGCAGAAATGTTTTGGTACCCTTCCCAAGATCTGTGACACGACACATTCCTGTCTCGGAGCTCTACGGACAATTCCTTTGACCTCATGGCTTGGTTTTTGCTCTGACATGCACTGTCAACTGTGGGACCTTAAATAGACAGGTATGTGCCTTTCCAAATCATGTCCAATCAATTGAATTTACCACAGATGGAGACCAATCTAGTTGTAGAAACATCTTAAGGATGATCAATGGAAACAGGATGCACCTGAGCTCAGTTTCGATTCTCATAGCAAAGGGTCTGAATACTTATGTTAATAAGGTATCCGTTTTTATTAAATGTGACACATTTTCAAAAAACTGTTTTTGCTTTGTCATTATGGGGTATTGTGTGTAGATTGATGAGGGAAAAAATGATTTAATCAATTTTAGAATAAGGCTGTAAAGTAAAAACATTTTGAAAAGCTCACAGAACCTTTTCCAGACCACTATAGAACCACTGAAGAGAATCTCTGTAGAACCGGTATTATTTACTGTATGCAGATCATAAGGCTCTGATCAAAAGTAGTGCACTATACAGGGAATATGGTGCTATTTGGGACACAGACGGTATGTCTACACACAAATCAAAGGAGAGAGAACCGGTTGTCGTTCCACACCCAAAACCCTCTGGATTATAGTTAGACAGCACTTTACACCCCATCTCAGACTACTCTGTGAGGCACTCTACTAGAGAGAGAGAGAGAGCGGGAGGGAGAGCAAGAGACAGAAAGAGGGAGAGAGCGAGAGAGAGAGGGGGGAGCTTAGCTGCGCTCCAGACCACACCACTCCATATCCACCATATGCTCCTAACCTGCACTAAGATCTAAGGCCCAGCATTTGATTATCTTATTAAAGTCCACTTAACCCAGCCTGGTTGCTCCAGTATGGGCCTGTAGGGTCTATGCCAAGCATTGAGAGTGTGAATGTGACACCATCATTTGGAGCATGGCTGGATTGATTCTGTTCAGGCTTTAACCAGATGGAGCAAGCTGTTACTGACGGCTGTCTGTTTGAAGCTCAGAGCTCAGAGTCCAAAATTGCACCCTATTCCCTATATAGTGCACTATTTTTGACCAGGGCCTATAGGGTGCCACTTGGGACAGCCTTTATAAAGTTATTTCCTATCAACAGAAAGTGGATAACACAGAAATGTTTAGACTGTAACCCTAACTCAACATGGCCGGTGTTATGAGTGTAACCATTTGATATGAAACCACTAACACACTGTCTGGTCACACACACACACATATTTCTCAGCGGAGACTTTAACAGTAATCCTGCTAGGCTCTGATCATTCGTCCCAAATGGCATTCTATTCCCTACATAGTGCACTACTTTGACCAGAGACCTTTGGTCACTGGTCAAAAGTACCGCACTACATACGGAATAGGGTGACATTTGGGACGCACTGAGAGAGAGGTCAGCGGAACCACAGAGGGATATCACCCCGATTTATCACTGGCCAAGCAATGGCAATCCGGCACATACACACACACACACATACACACATGCTTTTTAGGGCATCACTTTAGTAACGATTAACAGAGAGACATTCTTGACAATGTTACGGTAGAGAACACGGACACACACACACGCACTGCAGTCCACACACACACGCACAGACGAATGCACGCACACACACACACACACACACACACTCCGCCAACCAATAATCCACAAACAAGAATCATAGTGAAAACCTGCTGGATTTCATTTCCCCGTGACTGAACGGCCGGGGAACTGATCTGTGTTCAGCTAAAACACTGATGTTCTGCCGGTCGTCTGGACAGATTTCAGATTGAGAGGAGGGATGGAGAGACTGATCCAGATTTAGGAGAGAAGGTATTAGGTATAGATGGTATTATTCACTGAACTGGAGCGTTTCAATAGACACACTGTAGCTACTGTACTCTGTGTCATAGTAATGGTCATCTGTATAGAAATAGCATCTTTCTGTCTGTCTGCCTGCCTGCCTCTGTCTGTGTAACTGGATAATTGTCACGTTCTGACCATAGTTCTTTTGTGTTTTCTTTGTTTTAGTGTTGGTCAGGACGTGAGCTGAGTGGGCATTCTATGCTGTGTGTCTAGTTTTTCTGTTTCTATGTTTGGCCTGATATGGTTCTCAATCAGAGGCAGGTGTTAGTCATTGTCTCTGATTGGGAACCATATTTAGGTAGCCTGTTTTGTGTTGGCGTTTTGGTGGGTGGTTGTCTTCTGTCTTTGTGTCATTGCACCAGATAGGACTGTTTCGGTTTTGCCACATTTGTTATTTTGTATTTTGTAGTGTTCACGGTTTTGTTGGTATTAAACATGATGAACACTAACTACGCTGCGTCTTGGTCCGATCCCTGCTACACCTCCTCTTCAGACGAAGAGGAGGAAATCTGCCGTTACAATAATCCACCAACCAGAAGGGGTTATGTATTTTTCTAGGATTGTTCAGATCAGTTCAGATCATGTCAATAGTACAGCTCAGCTCAAGTACATAAGTAGTAGATCCTGTAGATAGTGTAGATAGTGTAGATAGTGTAGATCCAATCCAGTCTGTGAAATTCACTACAGTGTCATCTCCCTCTGCCAGACATGCTGGTGTTTTCCTCTGAAGACGAGGGGACTTCCCACTCAGAGGGGAAGCCCATGTGAAGGTTTTTATAATGTCAGAAACTGCAAACGTGGCGTGAAAACCCCTCACTGCAGCCTACAGGAAACGATGTCGGCTATAGTGAGTGGCTGCCACAACTTTGGGACGTCCGACTCGGAAGCTCATGTGAACATTTTGGGAATGACGGCCACGCTTATTTTCGAGACATAAAACGCACCATCAACAAACCACTCACCAGACCAAACCTCAATTATCATAGGTCAGGATAACATAGGGTTATAGGGTGGGAGGTCTTCAGGATGGGAGGTCTTCCTTCCCAGGAAACACACACACACACACACACAAACACAGACACACAGACAGACGGACAGACAGACAGACAGACAGACGGACGGACGGACGGACGGACGGACAGACAGACAGACAGACAGACAGACAGACAGACAGACAGACAGACAGAGACACACAGACGGAGCGATGGATAGAGACACACACACACACACACCACACACACACACACACACACACACCCACACAGAAAATAACTAATGCAGACACCCACCTGCATGAGAGAGAGAGCTAGACAGATCAGCCTACCTTCCCAGGAAGCACTTGGGGAATGTGGTGAGCTTGCGTTTCCTGTCCTTGATGAGGTGTCCCTGCTTAGTCATCAGGTGATAGAGCTTCTCTCCTTTCTCTGACACCATCACCCACGTGTCCTGCTCCATCCCCAGCCTCAACGCTAGAGGGAAGGAAAGAGAGAAAGAGATAGGAGGCGACAGTCAACATTCAAACCAAAGGAGTACCGTTTCCCATTGGTACAGATGAGGTCAAATATACTGTCTCCCTTTCATGATTCACTATTTCTTCTAAAATAAGTTGAAATTGAATAACACCTTTTTTGTTTGACTTATAAATGCACAGGACAAAAAATGTAAAATATCTAAAAGGAAATTTGGATTTTTCACTTCAAAGTCAAAAATGCCCTGGACTAAATAATTCAACATTCTAATGAATTTGGTTTGTTTACGTGTAATTTATCACACCTGTTGTAAGTAGCAGGTGCCTACAGGGTAAAAACAGCCGTTCAACCAGTTTGGAAAACAGAAAACAGAACGTTCTGCTCCATTGCACTGTAAAGTGCCAGGGCGCCAATATATTGGAGCACATGTGTATATGTATCCTGACATAGAAAGAGCATACTGTCTACCAATCCATCTCATCTCATTTCTCTTCTCACATTGAAGTAGCATATCACACCCTGGTGCTGAAACACCACAGGAGGAGAGGCAGGAGGAGGAAGAGGGAGAGCAGGAGGAAGAGCAGCAGGAGGATGAGCAGGACGAGGAGCAGGTGGCAAAGCAGGAAGAGAGAGGGAAGGGGGAGGAGGACGAGCAAGAGGATAGAAATAGACTTAACAGAAGACATCTTGTGTTAGACAAATAGTTCAGTTTTATTCATTCTACCTGCAAGTCTAGTTCTTGTACCCTAGTATCTTAGATAGGAGGAAATACTGACATCCACAAAGGTTTCAGAAATGGCACACTATTACCTGGAGTGCACTATTTAGGATATATTATGGTACACACACACACACACACACGACTCTACGCCAACAGTATCAGATACTATATGACTACTAACTTTTCCTCCTCTCCCTCTCTTTGAGTATAGCCTCCAGCCACTCCTGTTTCTCCTCTGGGGTCTTGGCCATGCACACAAACCACTTGTTCTTGGCTGTGTTGTGGATCTTCCAGCCGTTGTTCACTATGTTCCCGCTGCTGTGGTAATCCGCTGCAAACCAAGAGACACACAAACACAACACACTTAGCACGCGTCCCAAATATGCACTATTATTATTCCCACGTAGTGCACTATTCTTGACCAGGACTGGCACCCTATTCCCTATATTGTGCACTTCTATGGGCCCTGGTTGAAGTAGTGCACTACATAGGGAATAGGGTGTCATCAGGGACGAAGCCTCAGAGACACGGCCACAGTCCTTGACTCCTTTTATACCAAGGCCCCTCAACTTAAGGGTCCTAAGGGTTGGAGCAACGGCTTCACTTCTGTTGTGGCCCTCTGGTGTCTTATACGAGTTCAGGGATTTCTTCTAGCCTGTTTGTTTGAAATAGAGGACTATCCATCTCTCAGCAACTGCATCCATGACAGAATGGGTGTACTTTAGGTGTAAACAGAGCAGAGCGGACCCCTGGTAGGCTGGTAGAGAGCAGCTGGGGTCCAGAGCTAAATGAGATGGACCACATGAAACCGAGCCAATCGATCATCCAATGAAACGCTCCAGAGCAGAGGGGCCTCCATGATTAGACTGATTACAGGGCGATGGTGGGTTCCACTCGGAACACGGAATCTGGATTACGGAACCTTGATTATGGAATCTGGAATCCAGAATGTAGAAAAGGAATCTGTCATCTCCATTGCCATAGTTTCATGCCCAGGCTAAAAGCACAGGGGTAGCAGCTAGCTCATTACTAGTCCATTATCAATCCCACAGTAGGTTCAGGATCCTTTCCCAGAACCGACAAGAATAACTCGGGTCATTTCACATTAGCTCAATACCAGAGTACTTCCCTTCTGGAATGTCAATAAAACCTGCTTCCTTTGTTCCGTTGACTACTTGAAGGATTTATGACGATTTTCTTTGCACAGTTTGGCAGTACGTTATGCCTATTGACTGTTAGACCTTTTAGCAGGAATGAGCTAACGTCACATCATTCATCCAGAAACAGAGGGAAGGAGAGATTAAATGGAATTTACAAATCCTATCCCGCTCTCCTCCTAGATCCTCTGGAGCACATGTGTGTGACAGAGGCAGAATCCTCTGCTTGTCCGTGTGTGTGTTTGAATCATATTACTGGTAGCCTTGGCAGGCGTATAGTGGCAAAGACGCACAGCCGCGAATGAGACATAGTTATAGCCCCCCCCCCCCGCCCCCGTGTGTGTGTTTTAGTATTTATTTATTTATTTTTTACATCAAATGCACTATGCATTATGTGGGTTGAATGCTGTAACAACACAGAGTAAAACTATTAATAAAAGTCCCATGATGGTAGTGACTGCCCACTGCTGCATATTTATTAACCATCATTTATTCACATTACTTTAATAAAATATTTCAGTTTTATATAACAGTTGCTCTCTATATCACCTCACAATCAAACATTCGTCTGTCTCTTCCGCAGCAGGCGTAAAAGAAACAGGCCGGACAAGTAGATTATGGTCATTGTAGTTAATTACCATGTTTTATGTGGAAAACTATGTAGAATATTGGCCTGTTGGAAACTACAACTCCCTACTACATTGCACAGTTCAAGCTGGATCTGATTTATCTCTAGAGAAACTGTGCAATGTGCGCATTGAGCTCACAGAAAAAAAAAGAAAAGAAATGGAATTCAAATCATTGAACCGACGTCGGTCAATTAGTTGTTTAAACACTGAAAAATAACCAAAATGTGAGTTAATCGCTCAGCACTATTGTCTGCTATAATTCCGCTTACAGGACCTTTAGTTCCTTTATCTCAACATTTTGAACCAACACTACACTCTTAGATAAAAGGGTTCCAAAAGGGTTCTTCAGCTGTCCCAATAGGAGAACCCTTTTTGGTTCCAGGTAGAACCATTTTGGGTTCCAGGTAGAGCCCTCTGTGGAAAGGGTTCTACGCTGAACCCAAAACAGTTCTACTTGGAACCAAAAAAGTTTCTCCTGGAACCAACAAGGGTTCTTCAAAGGGTTCTCCTTTGGGGACAGCCGAAGAACCCTTTTAGGTTCTAGAAAGCACCTTTTTTCTAAGAGTGTAGACTGTGTTATGGCTTTGTGTGCAGTAGACTATAACATCTAAGTAGGCTGTAAATTAAAACACTCCTCATCCATCAATGATTGACTTTTCATACAGTTGCCTGGGAGGGTATCTAACCCGGTCGACTGGTTCGCCATCTGAATTGATTAACTGTCAAAACAGGAAATAGAGATCTGAGATCTCAGTGCTTCTGGAAAACAACCCCCCCCCACCCCAAAAAAATACATGCTTTATTGTCACATACACCAGATAGTTGGGGCCAGCCATAGTAGTATGGCGCCCCTGGAGCAAATTAGGGTTAAGTGCCTTGCTCAAGTGCACATCGACAGATTTTTCACCTTGTCGACTCAGGTATTCAACACAGCAACCTTTTGGTTATTGGCCCGACGCTCTAACCGCCAGGCTACCTGCCGCAGAATAACAAACACAACCCAAATGGGTTCTGAATTCCAAATGGCACCCTATTCTCTTTACAGTGCACTACCTTTGACCCGACCCCTATGTACCCTTCTCAAAATGACTGCACTATGTAGAGAATAGGGTACCATTTAGGACGCACAAAGTAAGAAGCAAGAATAATACAAATGTGTTCTGATCCGTGGAGACAAAATTAAGTCACCCACATAGCAAATTGGGAACAATGAGTTGCCGCACCAAAAAGTGAATTGATTGTCTTCATGAAGAAATACAGATTGTCTGCAGTACATGGAGATAACGAATCCACTTTTGAGAGCAGAAATACTGCAATAAAGGTGACTTGTTGTTAGTGCAGAGTTTCCTCCCGAGCATTGGATGGTAGTTGGGTTGCGAAATAGGATAAGGGTTGCATCTCAAATCGCTCTGTTTAATAGTATGACACTATCTAGGGAATAGGGTGCCGTTTGAGACACACCCTGACCTGTTAGCGGTAGAACTCACCTGTTCCGTCATCTACGTTCTCCACCTCCATCACCTCGGTGTTGATTCTTCCTCTGAACAGGTAACGAGGTCCCTCTGTAGCCGCCTTGCTGTTTTTTAAACGCCTGGGGACAACATTGAAGCCAACTTAACATTGTCTCGTCACACAAGGCATGGCAACACATAGAAACAAGTAGATACCTGGGCTAGCGAACTATACAGGGCCCTTCTGGCTAATGAAACGACACACAGTGGGGACAGATAGACAGTAGCTGGTGCTGCTTGAAGTATCTCGACAAGCCTACGGTAAGAGGAAACCAAGTTGTCAGAGAGAGAGAGAAGTGTGGCAGTCCGGTCCCACCTGTTTTTCTTCTTGCAGTAGACCAGCAGGTTGTCGAAGAGGAAGAAGATGCGTTCCTGGATGTTACCAGCTGAGATCTTCAGCAGCACTCCATGCATCAACATCTCTGTACACGTGTCTGTTATATTGGAACCCTGGGAAGAGACACACAGTGGTGTCGATACTGTGTAGAGTTGGCTACTAGAGCAGGCCCGGGGGATCCGCCCGTTCCGTTGGTCCTTGTCAGTGTTCTGCTGTAATAGTGCGGCGATTGGTGAAATATGTAACCCGCCACATATTATGCAGTGAATGGTTGATTGTGTGTTAATTGTGCGTTGAACTACGTGATCGCAGGATTGTGTTAGTCTGGAGGGTTTGCTGCATAGCCGCCATGACATTGGACACTACTATACACTATGCCTAACAGTGTATGCATGCAGTACACAGTCGCTCCTTGGGTAGTGAGTTCAATTCCCTATGCCTGGTCTTTCTCTGAATGTCTTTCCTGGTTTCTCTCATAAGGGGTCTGTAAAAACACAACACACTTCCTCAGCCTTAGATTGACTGGGGACTTTAAAGAATAGAGCCGTTACTACTATATAATAACATCCTATCAAGTCCCACCATGTGGATCTGTGACTACGTCCCAAATGGCACCCTATTCTCTATACAGTGCACTAGTTTTGACCAGAGCCTATAGCAGTACTCGTGCACGATGTAGGGAATAGGGTGTGATAAACTCCACAGCCCTTCTCCTTACCTTGTCAACTATGTTGGGAATGATCGACCCTGCCTGTCAGATCTAAATATAACTCCCGGAACGAGCAGAGCCAGAAAATATGCTAAACATTTCCTCATTCTGAGGAATACATTCTCTCTCTCTCTCTCTCTTTCCTCACCTCTATCCCTCTCCAGATCTCCCCCTTCTCTCTTTCCTCCGTCTTTATCTACCTTTATCCCTCTCTTTCCCTCTTTTCTTTCTGACAATTCGCTGCTCCACTACCTCTCTCCTCCTTTCCGTTCCGCTCCCTCCTCCATCTTTCTCAGAGTACTTCTTCCTTGCCCAAGGCCAGATGAGGTGTTGATTTCTAGCAGTGGAGGCCAGACCAGCTGAATGCCACTGCCACCGGTCCAGACTACACACTAATCCTCAACTTCCTGTCCACTGGAACAGACACTGTGAGAGAACACTTCAGGTCTGCTTTCAAAATGGCTCCCAATTTAGTGCACTACTTCTGTAGTTGTCTCACTTGCTGTGTTCTACCCTCTGTGTCTATTTCTCTCTTTCGTCTCACTATACACCTCTCTCCCTTTTCCTGTCCTCTCTCTCTCTCTTCTCCCCCCCCCCCCCCTCTCACTCTCTCCAGCCCACAGCTGTCCCATAGAGAGGCTATTGAGTGAGTAGTGGGGCCTGAAGCCTAAACAACACTTCACAGTCTACGGTCTGTTTCATCTAACTCTCATCCCCCTCTTTTAACTGTCAGAGAAGTGCCAGACATAATAAAAGAAGAGAAAGCGAGCGAGTGAAAGAGAGAGAGAGAGAAACAGCATACAGTGCACCTTCAGAAAGTATTCATACCCTTTGACTTAATCCACATTTTGTGTTACAGCCTGAATTCAAACGGAATATATAAATATACTTTTCCCCTCAGCTTTCTACACACAAAACCCAATACTGACAAAGTGAAAACAAGTTTTCAGAAACTTTAGCAAATTTACTGACAACAAAATACAGAAATATCTCATTTACAATAGTATTCACACTCCTACGTAGAAGCACCTTTGGCAGCGATTACAGCTGTGAGTCTTTCTGGGTAAGCCTTTAAGAGCTTTCCACACATGGATTGTGCTACCATATTTGCCCATTATTCTTTTCAAAATTCTTCAAGCTCTGTCAAATTGATTGTTGATCATTGCTAGACAAACATTTCTAGGTCTTGCTATAGATTTTCAAGTAGATTTACACTACCGTTCAAAAGTTTGTGATCACTTAGAAGTTTTAGTTTTTGAAAGAAAAGCAATTTTTTGTCCATTAAAATAACATCAAATTGATAAAAAATACAGTGTAGACATTGTTAATGTTGTAAATGACTATTGTAGCTGGAAACGGTTGATTTTTAATGGAATATCTACATAGGTGTACAGAGGCCCATTATCAGCAACCATCACTCCTGTGTTCCAATGGCACGTTGTGTTAGCTAATCCAAGTTTATCATTTCAAAAGACTAATTGATCATTAGAAAACCCTTTTGCAATTATGTTAGCACAGCTGAAAACTGGCCTTCTTTAGACTAGTTGAGTATCTGGAGCATCAGCATTTGTGGGTTCGATTACAGGCTCAAAATGGCCAGAAACAAATCACTTTCTTCTGAAACTCGTCAGTCTATTCTTGTTCTGAGAAATGAAGGCTATTCCATGCGAGAAATTGCCAAGAAACTGAAGATCTCGTATAACGTTGTGTACTACTCCCTTCACTGAGCAGCAATAAAAAGAAAAGACTAAGATGGGCAAAAGAACACAGACACTGGACAGAGGAAGATTGGAAAAAAGTGTTAAGGACAGACAAATCTAAGTTAGAGGTGTTCGGATCACAAAGAAGAACATTCGTGAGACGCAGAAAAAAAATTGAATATGCTGGAGGAGTGCTTGACGCCATCTGTCAAGCATGGTGGAGGCAATGTGATGGTCTGGGGGTGCTTTGGTGTTGGTAAAGTGGGATATTTGTACAGGCTAAAAGGCATCTTGAAGTAGGAAGGCTATCACTCCACACTGTGGATGGCGCTTAATTGGAGACAATTTCCTCCTACAACAGGACAATGACCCAAAGCACAGCTCCAAACTATGCAAGAACTATTTAGGGAAGAAGCAGTTAGCTGGTATTCTGTCAATAATGGAGTGGTCAGCACAGTCACTGGATCTCAACCCTATTGAGGTGTTGTGGGAGCAGCTTGACCGTATGTTACGTAAGAAGTGCCCATCAAGCCAATCCAACTTGTGGGAGGTGCTTCAGGAACCATGGGGTGAAATCTCCTACCTCATGGGGTGAAATCTCTTCCTCAACAAATTGACAACTAGAATGCCAAAGGTCTGCAAGGCTGTAATTGCGGCAAATGGAGGATTCTTTGATGAAAGCAAAGTTTGAAGGACACAATTATTATTTCAATTAAAAATCATTATTTATAACCTTGTCAACGTCTTGACTATACTTCCTATTCATTTTGCAACTCATTTCATGTACAGTGGCAAGACAAATTATGTGAACCCTTTGGAATTACCTGGATTTCTTCACAATAGACAAACACAGTGTGTTTAAACTAATAACACACAAATTATTGTATTGTTATTGTCTATATTGAATATATAATTTAAACGTTCACAGTGTAGGTTGGAAAAAGTATATGAACCCATGACTTTTCCAAAAGTTAATTGGAGTCAGGAGTCCGCTAACCTGGAGACCAATCAATGAGATGAGATTGGAGACGTTGGTTAGAACTGCCCTGCCCTATAAAAAAACTCACAAAATTTGAGTTTACTATTCACAAGAAGTATTGCCTGATGTGAACCATGCCTCGAACAAAAGAGCTCCCAGAAGACCTAAGATTAAGAATGGTTGACTTGCATGAAGCTGGAAAGGGTTACAAAAGTATCTCAAAAAGCCTTGATGTTCATCAGTCCACGGAAAGACAAATTGTCTATAAATGGAGAAAGTTCAGCACTGTTGCCACTCTCCCTAGGAGTGGCCGTCCTGCAAAGATGACTGCAAGAGCACAGTGTAGAATGCTCAATGAGGTTAAGAAGAATCCTAGAGTGTCAGCTAAAGACTTACAGAACTCTCTGGAACATGCTAACATCCCTGTTGACGAGTCTACAATACGTAAAACACTAAACAAGAATGGTGTTCATGGGAGGACACCACAGAAGAAGCCACTGCTGTCCAAAAAAAACATTGCTGCACGTCTGAAGTTCGCAAAAGAGCACCTGGATGTTCCACAGTGCTTCTGGCAAAATATTCTGTGGACAGATGAAACTAAAGTTGAGTTGTTTGGAAGGAACACAACACTATGTGTGGAGAAAAAAAAGGCACAGCACACAGACATCAAAACCTCATCCCAACTGTAAAGTATGGTGGAGGGAGCATCATGGTTTGGGGCTGCTTAGCTGCCTCAGGGCCTGGACAGCTTGCTAGCATCGATGGAAAAAAGAATTCCCAAGTTTATCAAGACATTTTGCAGGAGAATGTTAGGCTATCTGTCCGCCAATTGAAGCTCAACAGAAGTTGGGTGATGCAACAGGACAATGGCTCAAAACACAGAAGAAAATCAACAACAGAATGGCTTCAATAGAAGAAAATATGCACCTTCTGGAGTGGCCCAGTCAGAGTCCTGACCTCAACCCGATTGAAAATGCTGTGGCATGACCTCAAGAGCGGTTCACACCAGACATCCTAAGAATATTGCTGAACTGAAACAGTTTTGTAAAGATAAATGGTCCAAAATTCCTCCTAACCGCTGTGCAGGTCTGATCTGCAACTACAGAAAATGTTTGGTTTAGGTTATTGCTGCCAAAGGAGGGTCAACCAGTTATTAAATCCAAGGGTTCACATACTTTTTCCACCCTACACTGTAAATGTTTACACGGTGTGTTCAATAAAGACCTAATGAAAAAGTACAATTGTTTGTGTGTTATAGTTTAACCAGACTGTATTTGTCAATTGTTCTGACTTAGAAGGAGATCAGATACATTTTATGACCCATTTATGCAGCAATCCAGGTAATTCCAAAGGGTTCAAATACTTTTTCTTGCCACTGTATGTTTTCATGGAAAACAAAGACATTTCTAAGTGACCCCAAACTTTTGAACGGTAGTGTAAGTCAAAACTAACTCGGATCTCGGAAACAGTCACTGTCTTCTTGGTTAGCAACTCCAGTGTTGATTTGGCCATGTGTTGTAGGTTACTCTCCTGCTGAAAGGTGAATTCATCTCCCAGTGTCTGCTATAAAGCAGACTGAACCAAGTTTCCTCTAGGATTTTGCCTGTGCTTAGCTCCATTTAATTTCTTTTTTATCCTGAAAAACTCCCCAGTCCTGAACTATTAAAAGCATACCCATAACATGATCCAGCCACCACATTGCTTGAATATATGGAGAGTGGTACTGAGTGATGTGTTGTATTGGATTTGCCCCAAACATAACACTTTGTATTCAAGACCAAGTGAATTGCTTTGTCACATGTTTTGCAGTATTACTTTAGTGCCTTGTTGCAAACAGGATGCATGTTTTGAAATGTTTTTATTCTGCACAGCCTTCCTTCTTTTCACTCTGTCAATTAGGTTAGTATTGTGGAGTAACTACGTTGTTGATCCACCCTCAGTTTGCTCCCATCACGGCCATTAAACTCTCTGTAACCATTGGCCTCATGGTGAAATCCCTGAGCACATTCTTTCCTCTCCGGTAACTTTTAGGATCTTCGTAGTGACTGGGTGTATTGATACACCATCCAAAGTGTAATTAATAACTTTACCATGCTCAAAGGGATGTTCAATGTCTGCTTTAAGTTTTCGGGTTTTGGACATAACTATTACCACTTCCAAGCTGAGACCCAAGAGACCGGGTGACACAGCACAGACATAGAAGCCTTGACCACTGGGCAATCATCGTCATGGCAACCGCTGGCAGCCATCGCTCTGTTGACCACTGTGGTCCCTCGCCATGTCCTGTCTGTCCCAAGTGTCACCCTCTCTCTATATAGTGCCCTACTTTTGACCAGAGCTCTATGGGAATCCCTATAGGGCCCTGATCAAAAGTAGTGCACTACATAGGGAGTCGGGTGCTATTTGGGACGCAGCTTAACTCTCTCTCCCACGGCAGGGTCGGTGAACCTGGCTGCCATGATGACCCAAGGGCACACAGATGCGGAGAAGGTTCTACACTAACGAGCTATCAGCCGCGACCTGGAAGCGACAGAGGAAAAACTGACTGAGGCCGTTCGGTTGGCCCTCCTCCCTCCCTCCATCCTTTCTGTTCATTCTTCAAACACCCACATAGAAATACTAGACATTTCCCTCCTTCTCTCTGTTCTCCCTTTTCCTTCATCTGCCTTTGTATTTGGTCTCTCTCCATTTCTCCCCTCACCATCTCTTTCTCAATCTGCTTCCCCATCTCTTTTGCTCTGTCTCTCCCTCTGCTTTTCAGTGTTTTTCTCTCTTAGGCCCGTCTAATAGAGAACAGTGTCTGGCTTGTAGAGTAGTGACCTGCTCCAGAATTACCTAGTGTTTATAATTAATAAAAGCTATTGAGGAAACCACAGAACAGCTCTAAGACCATGGCGTGCAAATGTCATGCTACTCCACCCTTTTCCTGAATGTGTGTGTGTGTGTGTGTGTGTGTGTGTGTGTGTGTGTGTGTGTGTGTGTGTGTGTGTGTGTGTGTGTGTGTGTGTGTGTGTGTGTGTGTGTGTGTGTGTGTGTGTGTGTGTGTGTGTGTGTGTGTGTGTGTCAGTTGCTATTTTCCCAATTTGCAGTAACAATCTGACAAATAGCCATTGACGAACCAGACCCTCTAAAGGCTAAACCAGACACTTGGATTCTCTTCCAAGAGGTCAGTCTGTGCTTAATAAAAAATCTGTTGTGTTAACGACAGAAGAGATTGTCCCTGGGCTAGAACACCATGTCCAACAAACAGTTTGAGTCTCATCAAGTTCACTTCCTTTCAGTCTTTCAGAGCGAGTGCGTCCCAAATGGCACCCTATTCCCTATATAGTGCACTACTGGTCAAAAGTAGTGCGCTCTAAGAGAGAATAGGGTGCCGTTTGGGACTTATATAGAGGTTTGTATGACAAAGTTAGCCCGGCCGCAAACGTAAATGTTTAGAATGTCCCTCTCCTGCTAAATGAGTTTAACAGGGCAGAAAGATTAAGCCAGTGTCAAAATGTGTCTGCATCCGTCCGCAAAAGAGAAACTAAATGAATCTGAGTCACGATCATTTTATTTCAGGCTGCGTCTGTCTTTTATAAGAAGACATTCCAGTTACATTTTCCTCATAAAAGATTATCCAACTGTTTCTGATTCTGTGGTGTGTTTTGTTGTGACCCAGGGCTTGGTTCCGAATGGCACCATATCCCTACATAGTGCACTACGTTTGACCAGAGCCCAATGGCAATCCCTTTGGGGCCTGGTCAAAAGTAGTGCACTATAACGAGAAGAGGGTGCCATTTGTGATGCAACCCGGAAAGCCTGGCAGGCCTACATGCACAGTTGACACTAACAACACACTCTGTTGTCAACAAGTCCCGTAAAACAACACAGAGGCACAGAGCTGACCTCTCTGGACAGATCTGGAAAATCTAGAACCCTTTATATCATAACCGATCAAAACCACAGCCCAGCCATCTTTATCATAACCGATCAAAACCACAGCACAGCCATCTTTATCATAACTGATCAAAACCACAGCACAGCCATCTTTATCATAACTGATCAAAACCACAGCCCAGCCATCTTTATCATAACCGATCAAAACCACAGCCATCTTCCATCATAACTGATCAAAACCACAGACATCTTTATCATAACTGATCAAAACCAAAGCCATCTTTATAATAACTGATCAAAACCACAGCCATCTTCCATCATAGTACAACGGTTTGATTTGTCTAATCTTAGCAATTTCTTCTTAGCTAGCTACATAGCCGTCTTTGTATCAAAGATAATTGCGTAATTATCGTATTCCGTCGTCCTAACGTAGTCTACACTGCTATCTGCCCAGCAGCTAGCCAGCTAGCAAACGTCTACCGAATAGCAGCACTGTAGAAACTATTACACTCAACTGAACGACTTGATTAGTGTAGTGTTAGCTAGCTACATAGTTGTCTTTGCTGTCTTCGTATCCAAGATAATTGTGTAGTTTAGAGTGTGTAGTTTTAGAGTGATTATCTTAATTTACCGAGGTTAGCTAGCCAGCTATTTGTCGTCCTTAACGTAGGAGACACTGCTAACTAGCTAGCCAACAGCTAGCCAACGTCTACCGAATAGAACTTCCGCACTCAACAACCCGGTCGCATTCCGCTTCGCTCCACAGGTAGTATCACATTTTCATTTCATTTCATTACAGTACAACGGTTTGATTTGTTTGATCGTAGCTAGCTACATAGCTAGCTACATAGCCGTCTTTGTATCAAAGATAATTGTGTAGTCTAGAGTGATTTTCTAGGTTAGCTAGCCAGCTATTGTCGTTCTTTTAACGCAACGTAACGTAATCAACACTGCTAGCTAGCCAGCTAGCCCCCGAATAGCAGCACTGTAGAAACTATTACACTCAACGGAACGACTTGATTAGTGTAGTGTCAACAACGCAGCCACTGCCAGCTAGCCTACAAAGTCAACAACGCAGCCACTGCCAGCTAGCCTACTTCAGCAGTACTGTATCATTTTAATCATTTTAGTCAATAAGATTCTTGCTACGTAAGCTTAACTTTCTGAACATTCGAGACATGTAGTCCACTTGTCATTCCAATCTCCTTTGCATTAGCGTAGCCTCTTCTGTAGCCTGTCAACTATGTGTCTGTCTATCCCTGTTCTCTCCTCTCTGCACAGACCATACAAACGCTCCACACCGCGTGGCCGCGGCCACCCTAATCTGGTGGTCCCAGCGCGCACGACCCACGTGGAGTTCCAGGTCTCTGGTAGCCTCTGGAACTGCCGATCTGCGGCCAACAAGGCAGAGTTCATCTCAGCCTATGCCTCCCTCCAGTCCCTCGACTTCTTGGCACTGACGGAAACATGGATCACCACAGATAACACTGCTACTCCTACTGCTCTCTCTTCGTCCGCCCACGTGTTCTCGCACACCCCGAGAGCTTCTGGTCAGCGGGGTGGTGGCACCGGGATCCTCATCTCTCCCAAGTGGTCATTCTCTCTTTCTCCCCTTACCCATCTGTCTATCGCCTCCTTTGAATTCCATGCTGTCACAGTTACCAGCCCTTTCAAGCTTAACATCCTTATCATTTATCGCCCTCCAGGTTCCCTCGGAGAGTTCATCAATGAGCTTGATGCCTTGATAAGCTCCTTTCCTGAGGACGGCTCACCTCTCACAGTTCTGGGCGACCTTAACCTCCCCACGTCTACCTTTGACTCATTCCTCTCTGCCTCCTTCTTTCCACTCCTCTCCTCTTTTGACCTCACCCTCTCACCTTCCCCCCCTACTCACAAGGCAGGCAATACGCTCGACCTCATCTTTACTAGATGCTGTTCTTCCACTAACCTCATTGCAACTCCCCTCCAAGTCTCCGACCACTACCTTGTATCCTTTTCCCTCTCGCTCTCATCCAACACTTCCCACACTGCCCCTACTCGGATGGTATCGCGCCGTCCCAACCTTCGCTCTCTCTCCCCCGCTACTCTCTCCTCTTCCATCCTATCATCTCTTCCCTCTGCTCAAACCTTCTCCAACCTATCTCCTGATTCTGCCTCCTCAACCCTCCTCTCCTCCCTTTCTGCATCCTTTGACTCTCTCTGTCCCCTATCCTCCAGGCCGGCTCGGTCCTCCCCTCCCGCTCCGTGGCTCGACGACTCATTGCGAGCTCACAGAACAGGGCTCCGGGCAGCCGAGCGGAAATGGAGGAAAACTCGCCTCCCTGCGGACCTGGCATCCTTTCACTCCCTCCTCTCTACATTTTCCTCTTCTGTCTCTGCTGCTAAAGCCACTTTCTACCACTCTAAATTCCAAGCATCTGCCTCTAACCCTAGGAAGCTCTTTGCCACCTTCTCCTCCCTCCTGAATCCTCCTCCCCCTCCCCCCCCTCCTCCCTCTCTGCAGATGACTTCGTCAACCATTTTGAAAAGAAGGTCGACGACATCCGATCCTCGTTTGCTAAGTCAAACGACACCGCTGGTTCTGCTCACACTGCCCTACCCTGTGCTCTGACCTCTTTCTCCCCTCTCTCTCCAGATGAAATCTCGCGTCTTGTGACGGCCGGCCGCCCAACAACCTGCCCGCTTGACCCTATCCCCTCCTCTCTTCTCCAGACCATTTCCGGAGACCTTCTCCCTTACCTCACCTCGCTCATCAACTCATCCCTGACCGCTGGCTACGTCCCTTCCGTCTTCAAGAGAGCGAGAGTTGCACCCCTTCTGAAAAAACCTACACTCGATCCCTCCGATGTCAACAACTACAGACCAGTATCCCTTCTTTCTTTTCTCTCCAAAACTCTTGAACGTGCCGTCCTTGGCCAGCTCTCCCGCTATCTCTCTCAGAATGACCTTCTTGATCCAAATCAGTCAGGTTTCAAGACTAGTCATTCAACTGAGACTGCTCTTCTCTGTATCACGGAGGCGCTCCGCACTGCTAAAGCTAACTCTCTCTCCTCTGCTCTCATCCTTCTAGACCTCCTCTCCACCCTCTCCGAGTTGGGCATCTCCGGCGCGGCCCACGCTTGGATTGCGTCCTACCTGACAGGTCGCTCCTACCAGGTGGCGTGGCGAGAATCTGTCTCCTCACCACGTGCTCTCACCACTGGTGTCCCCCAGGGCTCTGTTCTAGGCCCTCTCCTATTCTCGCTATACACCAAGTCACTTGGCTCTGTCATAACCTCACATGGTCTCTCCTATCATTGCTATGCAGACGACACACAACTAATCTTCTCCTTTCCCCCTTCTGATGACCAGGTGGCGAATCGCATCTCTGCATGTCTGGCAGACATATCAGTGTGGATGACGGATCACCACCTCAAGCTGAACCTCGGCAAGACGGAGCTGCTCTTCCTCCCGGGGAAGGACTGCCCGTTCCATGATCTCGCCATCACGGTTGACAACTCCATTGTGTCCTCCTCCCAGAGCGCTAAGAACCTTGGCGTGATCCTGGACAACACCCTGTCGTTCTCAACTAACATCAAGGCGGTGGCCCGTTCCTGTAGGTTCATGCTCTACAACATCCGCAGAGTACGACCCTGCCTCACACAGGAAGCGGCGCAGGTCCTAATCCAGGCACTTGTCATCTCCCGTCTGGATTACTGCAACTCGCTGTTGGCTGGGATCCCTGCCTGTGCCATTAAACCCCTACAACTCATCCAGAACGCCGCAGCCCGTCTGGTGTTCAACCTTCCCAAGTTCTCTCACGTCACCCCGCTCCTCCGCTCTCTCCACTGGCTTCCAGTTGAAGCTCGCATCCGCTACAAGACCATGGTGCTTGCCTACGGAGCTGTGAGGGGAACGGCACCTCAGTACCTCCAGGCTCTGATCAGGCCCTACACCCAAACAAGGGCACTGCGTTCATCCACCTCTGGCCTGCTCGCCTCCCTACCACTGAGGAAGTACAGTTCCCGCTCAGCCCAGTCAAAACTGTTCGCTGCTCTGGCCCCCCAATGGTGGAACAAACTCCCTCACGACGCCAGGACAGCGGAGTCAATCACCACCTTCCGGAGACACCTGAAACCCCACCTCTTTAAGGAATACCTAGGATAGGATAAAGTAATCCTTCTCACCCCCCCCCCCCCCCCTTAAAAGATTTAGATGCACTATTGTAAAGTGGCTGTTCCACTGGATGTCATAAGGTGAATGCACCAATTTGTAAGTCGCTCTGGATAAGAGCGTCTGCTAAATGACTTAAATGTAAATGTAAATCATACCTGATCAAAACCACAGCCATCTTTATCATAACTGATCAAAACCAAAGCCATCTTTATAATAACTGATCAAAACCACAGCCATCTTCCATCATACCTGATCAAAACCACAGACATCTTTATCATAACCGATCAAAACCACAGCACAGCCATCTTTATCATAACTGATCAAAACTACAGCCATCTTCCATAATACCTGATCAAAACCACAGCCATCTTTATCATAACTGATCAAAACCACAGCCATCTTCCATCATAACTGATCTAAACCACAGCACAGCCATCTTTCATCATAACTGATCTAAACCACAGCACAGCCATCTTTATCATAACTGATCAAAACCACAGCCATCTTCCATCATAACTGATCTAAACCACAGCACAGCCATCTTTCATCATAACTGATCTAAACCACAGCACAGCCATCTTTCATCATAACTGATCTAAACCACAGCACAGCAATCTTTATCATAACTGATCAAAACCACAGCCATCTTCCATCATAACTGATCTAAACCACAGCACAGCCATCTTTCATCATAACTGATCTAAACCACAGCACAGCCATGTTTATCATAACTGATCAAAACCACAGCACAGCCATGTTTATCATAACTGATCAAAACCACAGCACAGCCATGTTTATCATAACTGATCAAAACCACAGCACAGCCATGTTTATCATAACTGATCAAAACCACAGCACAGCCATGTTTATCATAACTGATCAAAACCACAGCACAGCCATGTTTATCATAACTGATCAAAACCACAGCACAGCCATGTTTATCATAACTGATCAAAACCACAGCACAGCCATGTTTATCATACCTGAACAAAATCAATGGTATTCAAAACATGACTCTTCATAATGAAGCTGACTCTCTGACAAGGGCCTAGTGTTGTTAAGAAGCCTTCTTTCAGCACTGGATGATCCTTGTCTTGGGCACTCTCCGTGACTCCGTGACTCTCCCTGACTCTCCGTGACTCTCCGTGACTCTCCGTGACTCTCCGTGACTCCGTGACTCTCCGTGACTCTCCGTGACTCTCCGTGACTCTGAATGTATCCCAAATTGCACCTTATTCCCCATAAAGCGCACTTCTTTTGACCAGAGCCCTGGTAATCCCCTGTCATTATAAAGATACACACGCCACTGTGTATTATACACTATATTGTAAGGGCTGTATTTGCTGGTGTCTAACCCACCTCCCAGCTCTCAATGTGGGACTGGCACTCCTTTAGTGTCTCCAGTATAACACAGTATGATGTTTGATAATGATTAGGATCATGTTTGAGATGATAATGTCTCACCTCCCATCCCTCTAGATGGTTACTATACCAGGATATGGATGTACTACTGCTGGTTCTCTGCAGCTCAGTTGGTAGAGCAAGGCTCCAGGATAGTGGGTTCAATTCCCGGACCACCCAAATGTTGAAAATGTACGCACCGCTTTGGATAAAAACGTCTGCTAAATGGCATATATTATATACCTGTATATTGTGTACTATATAGTATATTGTGTACTATAGGGTATATTGTTTTATAGTGTACATGTGAACCTACCTCCCATCC
The DNA here is from genome assembly GCF_045679555.1 of Salvelinus alpinus. Lineage (NCBI taxonomy): Eukaryota > Metazoa > Chordata > Actinopteri > Salmoniformes > Salmonidae > Salvelinus > Salvelinus alpinus. The sequence continues at coordinate 28,469,699 of NC_092095.1, read as the reverse complement.
CTCGATGTGGGACTGCCACTCCTCCAGCACCTCTAGTTTCTCCATCTGTCTCTTGGCCTCGTTGATGGAGGAACAAACAGCCTTCATGACCTGCAGAGACTCCAACACCAGGGAGTAGTCATTGTGTTTCTTAGGAGTCCTCTTTAGCAGCTCCTACACACACACACACACACACACACACACACACACACACACACACACACAGGCAAATGTGAAAAGCCTGGTCAGGATAGATATTAAAAGGTTAACCCTTTATATATTTGAAAAAAGATGTGGGAAACATGCAGCAACAACAACTTTCCCCTAGTACATGTGCCCACTCACTCTCCCTCCCTTCCGCTGAACAGTCCTCTTTGATTTACAGTACATAACAGACTAATATCCCAGGAGAGACACACAGAGAGAGAGAGAGAGAGAGAGAGAGAGAGAGAGAGAGAGAGAGAGAGAGAGAGAGAGAGAGAGAGAGAGAGAGAGAGAGAGAGAGAGAGAGAGAGAGAGAGAGAGAGAGAGACTGAGAGAGAGAGACTGAGAGAGAGAGACAGAGAGAGACTTGCTTTGGCAATGTTAACACATGTTTCCCATGCCAATAAAGCCCCTTGAATTGAATTGAATTGAATTGAGAGAGAGACTGAGAGAGAGAGAGACTGAGAGAGAGAGAGACTGAGAGAGAGAGACTGAGAGAGAGAGACTGAGAGAGAGAGACTGAGAGAGAGAGACTGAGAGAGAGAAACAGTGAGAGAGAAACAGTGAGTGACAGACAGACAGACAGACAGACAGACAGACAGACAGACAGACAGACAGACAGACAGACAGACAGACAGACAGACAGACAGACAGACAGACAGACAGACAGACAGACAGACAGACAGACAGACAGACAGACAGACAGACAGACAAGGCAAGGCAACAGTAACTGTACATAACAGTTAGATAGCCTGGTGGGTCGGCTGGCTACAAGTGATTGGCAGTTCGGCTCTTTTTACTGACTCTGACCTTTTTGACCCGTTCAGTCAAAAGAACGACTCTTTCGACTCCTTTCGTTAATTTGAGACAGTAATGTCATTTTGTGATTGCTAGGCGTACAAATATGATGATTTATTGATACCTTTGAAACGAGGTCTAGCTGCGACCGCAACCGGACTACATTGTGAACAGAATGCAAATCTGCCTCAAGGGAGATTTTCCCAATAGACTATCAATCGTTCGCGAACTGCAGCAGCCACCCAAACGATTCATTCGAGTGTTGAGGCTGTGTATGTTTTGCTTCTACAAAGCTGTGTCCAACATAACATTCAATTGATTGCAGTCATTCTTGCACCATGTGATCAATTATCAGTTCTACACATATCTTTGTGTCCTCTATGCTGCCTGCAGCATGATCTATTTTGCCTGCGCACACCTGATAGACGGTTGTTGGTCGGAGGATGTCTCCCCGGAGGAGCTCATATTACTCCAGCTGTAGAACTCCTTGCAGGGGTCTCCCAAGAGGCGCAGCAATCTAAGGCTAGAGGCGTCACTACAGATCCGGGTTCGATCCCGGGCTGTGTCGCAGCCGGCCGTGACCGGGAGACCCATGAGGCGGCGCACAATTGGCCCAGCATTGTCCGGGTATTGGGAGGGTTTGGCTGGCTGGGATGTCCTTGTCCCATCGTGCTTTAGGACTCCTTGTGGCGGCCGGGAGCAATGCGCGCTGACACGGTCAGCCAGGTGTACAGTGTTTCCTCCGACATGTTGGTGTGGCTGGCTTCTGGGTTAAGCGAGCAGTGTGTCAAGAAGCGGTGCGGCTTGGCAGGGTCGTGTTTCGGAGGATGCATGGCTCTCGACCTTTGCCTCTCCCGAGTCCGTACGGGAGTTGCAGCGATGAGACAAGACTGTAACTACCAATTGGATATCACGAAATTGGGGAGAAAAAGGTACAAAAAGTACATTAAAAAAGTATAATAATACAATTTTAAATCAAATAAAAATCATTGCGGCCAGCAAAATCAAAACAACTAAAATGAACGAGTCACTCGGAAAAACGAATCATAACTCGAGTCAGTAAAAAGAGTCATTCAAGAAGAACGAATCGTTCGCAGACTGCACATCACTACCGGCTATTGCATGACCCAGTCTGGTGGAGGAGATGGAAATCTGTCTAGTCTAAACACAGTCCTGGCCTGTCAGATACTGACGGCTGTTTAGATATAGGGTCTCTGGATAGTTTCTACTGTACAACCAGCGATCTTTATCGCTGCTATTTACACAGGGAGACAGGTTGAGTCCCAAATAGCACCCTATTCCCGATGTAAGGCGGCCACTACTTTTGACCAGGGCCCATAGGGATGTAGCGCACTACATAGGGAATAGGGCGGCCTGAGAGAGAACGCAGCCTGAGAGAGAACGCCTGGGCAGTTCCAGCTGTAAGACTTCAAATGACAGAGAATCAGATTACGCCTGAGATTATTGCTACATCTACCATCTAGGTTCTCGTGCCGGTGGCTGTTTAGATTACACTCGGTGTGAATTCATAGATCTAAACTAGATTCATGAAGTTAGACAGCGCAGGACGCTAGCAGCGTTTCAAACAGAGTTTTGTTTCACACACACTTTTAACGTGGGCTAAGGTAAACATCGACTATGAAGATGGAGTATGACTGAAGTGTGTTAAAGGGCCGAGTCTGGGGATTGTGGATTTGTGGGGGTCCGGGGCAGTGGCATGTGCTGTTAAGGCTGGCGTGCCTAATACTGTCTGCCTGTTGTAGGAGAGAAGAAGAGACTGTGTGTGTGTGTGTGTGTGTGTGTGTGTGTGTGTGTGTGTGTGTGTGTGTGTGTGTGTGTGTGTGTGTGTGTGTGTGTGTGTGTGTGTGTGTGTGTGTGTGTGTGTGTGTGTGTGTGTGTGTGTGTGTGTGTGTGTGTGTGTGTGTGTGTGTGTGTGTGTGTGTGTGTGTGCGCGCGCGTACAGGACGTGACAACCAAGCGTTCCATATAGAGGGAGGCTTAGATGAATAAGACAGGACAGCTCTGATGACCACGAATCAAGAAGGACGAGGGGCTGTGATCCAGATAGGGCCATACAGGACTCACCCTGAGCAGCAGTGGGTACTTGCAGATCCTCTGAATGGGAGCGACCAGGTAGCCCTCCAATGGAACCTCTGTATTCTTCCGGCCCCCCAGCAACATACAGTTCTAACAGGAGCAAAGGAGACGATTAGATGTGGACATTAGTATCAGTCACCTGTTCACCTCCCCTCTGTTTATTTTAAACGATCAACGTGGCCACAGGCCAGGGTTGAGGGGAGGTTAGAGGGTAACCTCCAGGGGTTGAGGGGAGGTTAGAGGGTAACCTACAGGGGTTGGGGGGGGGGGGGGGGGTAACCTCATTCTCTTTTGTTAATGGTTGTGAAATAGTGTTAAATTACATCCTTCTCACTACATAAAACACTGGACAGGCTTTCAGTCAGTGGGCAATCCAGTAGGGCAAAGGTTGACTGGAGTTCTGGAGGTTAGGGGGGCAAGCCAAGGCTTTTTATCCCAGAGTGGGCTTTTATCCCAGAGTGGGATAGACACACACACACACACACCCTCTCCCTGCTGGGAGCCGGGTTCAAAAACAACGCTCAATCATATAGAGCTCACCTTCCACTTACAGCCGAAATGTGTGTACTTCTCATATGAATGATCAATTACCAGAAATAGCCCTCTACAATACAACAACATGACTCTGCAGATGTATGTGGTTGAAGCGAATGTGTTTTTTTGAGATAGAGTATCTTCCCGAAGGCGGACACTGCTGTAGGTCCCAGGGTTTTTATAGAGCTCTTATAACAGGAGTGAATGTATGGAGTGATACGGTTGTGAGGAGGGGTGAGAAGGAGGGGTGAGAAGGAGTAGCATTACATTACCCATAAAGCCCGGAGGGATATGTGTATAGCATGGAGAAAAACCTTAAACAGCACACACTGAGTGAAATGAGAGGCCGGAAAGATCTCTCACACACACACACACACACACACACACACACACACACACACACACACACACACACACACACACACACACACACACACACACACACACACACACACACACACACACACACACACACACACACACACACACACACACACACACACACACACACACACACACACACACACACACACACACACACACACACACACACACACACACACACGGTTCCTCACCAGTAAGCATGTTCTGACGGTCCTGATTTTGTTGAGTTCCAGCAGCAATCTCTGAGCTTTCTCATGGTTCCCACAGTACTCATCGTAGATCTGAAAACCACTCCTCTGGAGAGAGAAGACGAGAGGGACGAGAGAAAGAGAGAGAGACAGAAAGACAGAGAGAGAGAGAGAAAGACAGAGAGACAGAGAAAGACAGAGACAGAGAGTGAGAGAAAGGGAGTGAGAGAGAGAGGACATGTTGCCCTATCCTGTCGTCGATGTTGAAGCCACATGTATGCGTCGTGACAAACCCCTCTTCCCATGACTTCACATGCTCGTAACACCCTAGTCTTTCTCTCTGAGGGATACTGCACAGAGACATGGCCTATAAATCATCATTACTACCGAGCAGCACAGTCTACAGCTACTCAGATCAAACCTCTATGGGTTCTCATACTAAACCAAAATGAATGGAGGGCCACATCCTAACTTCAGATCAATGCGCATAAATAGATGCCCTATGGCAGGGGTACTCTTACACTACAAGGTCCGGAGCCTGTTGGTTTTCTGTTCTACCTGATAATTCATTGCAAACAAGTAAATCAGTCCTTGATTAGAGGGGAACGATAAAAACATGCAGTGGAACTGGATTCAAGGTCCTGAGTTGAGTTTGAGGCCCAATTGGCATTATATTCTCGAAATAATCTTCAGATCGATGGCATAAATCAGACTAGAGGTCTTCACGGATCCACCTGTACCCGAATACCTGAGACCCGGTCCGGGGCCCGAGCGGGTCAGGATCCAGGTCTCAGGTATGTGTAATTCTAACTGACATCCTGAAGGGCTCGTACGGATCTGAACGCGACCGCTGCAGTAGAGCGAGAGAGATATTTTATCATTCATGCTCCCGCTCCTGCATTTCGCCAGAGTGGAGCGTGTAGCTTGTTGTTGACCAATCGTAAGTCATCAAAGTGGCAAGAGGCTACAGTCATATAGCCTTTCTCTGTGTGGAGCAAAAGTTAGGAGATATCTAAAATCAAAATGGAAGATGAAATTAAAATGAAAGAATTAAAAAGTTAAAGGAGAAGGATAGGCTACAACGACCAGGAGCGAACAGGTAGGCTGCTACTTCATATACTGAATGGAGTTGTTGTTATTTGTAACTGTAGGATGAGAAAGCACACGCACTGCAGCCTCAGTTAGCCTAGCTAGCTAACGTTGGCTAGCTTAACTAGCTTCTGCTGGTTTGATGCAGTCAAGAAGGGTATTACGTAATCATGTTTGATGATAAACAACCTAACTATGACAGCTATTAGTCGACTAAAGCGCGAGTCTGCTTGGTTCCCCAGGCGCCAATGACGTGGATGTCGATTAAGGCGGCCCTCCGCACCCCTCTGATCCAGAGGGGTTGGGTTAAATGCGGAAGACACATTTCAGTTGTACAACTGACTAGGTATCCCTCTTTCCCTTTCCCCTTGCTTGCTGTCTCGTCTCTCCCTCCTCCCTGCTCAACCTATTACTCGCTCACAGCAAGGCCCCTCCCCGCCTGCTAGAGCGGCACCTCTCTCCCTCCATCAGCTCCGGTTAATAAAAGTAGCTTAAAAAATATATATTTTTCTGCTGCTTCCCTCACCCGGATCGGACTGGGTCTAGATCCAACCAGGTCTATATGGAATGGGTCTAGTTGCCTTTGGGTCCATTCAGAAGGGGTCTCCATATAAAGAAAATTTATGCATATCGGGTCCGGGTCAGAAAGCCCCAGGTCCATTTCGGAACGGGTCCAACTTTTTGGACTCGTGAAGACCTCTAGTGCAGACCTCAAGTAAGGATTCGACCAATGGTGAGGATAGAACCAGCTTTGACAAGCAGTATGTTAAGAGCATGTTGAAATCAAAAACAGTTTTTCATAACTTATTCCATATTGGAACGATTAGAGCTGAGATTCTACTATGAGAACCCACTCCCACTCAGATCCCATCAGGGTTTTCCCCTCAGCTGAAGTAGAGAGAGATTTCACAATTCCTCTCTTTCTAGGAACTCTGTCGTACAGAAAGAGACCTCAATCACTGAGGAGAAGGAAAGTGAGTGAGAGAGACAGAGATAATTTGTCTGGGGCTCGAAGGGAGAGAGAAGTCACCGAACAATGGACGAGGTTTCTTTGAAATAGGCGTAATAGCTCCAGAGAGAGAACAGACCACAGTAGCCTCCCTGCTGGGTAGTCTGACATATGATCATCAGCCATGGTCATGTGAGTGACCACTGAGTCATGCAGGTTAGACTCTAAATGACTGGACTTTCACAAAACAGCCATGAGGGTGATTTCTAAAGACCATTGCTTATGCCATTGATACCACATGGGCTGAGTCTGTAATGGCACCCTATTCCCTATATAGAGAGTAGACCCAGAGAGTTCCGGTCAAAAGTGGTGCACTATATAGGGAACAGGGTGCCATTTGGAAAGTACACAAGGTCATTCAAGGTCATAGGGGTGGCAGATAGCCTAGCGTCGGGCCAGTAACCGAAAGGTGGCTGGTTCGAATCTCCAAGCCGACAATGTTAAAAATATCTGCCGATGTGCCATTGAGCAAGGCGATCAACCCTAATTGCTCCTGTAAGTCGCTCTAAATTAATTAAATGTAAAACAACTACATATTTACAGTTGAAGTCGGAAGTTTACATACACCTTAGCCAAATACATTTAAACTCAGTTTTTCACAATTCCTGATATTTAATCCTAGTAATAATTCCCTGTCTTAGGTCAGTTAGGATCACCACTTTATTTAAAAAATGTGAAAGATCAGAATAATAGTACAGAGAATGATTTATTTCAGCTTTTATTTCTTTCATCACATTCCCAGTGGGTCAGAAGTTTACATACACTCAATTAGTATTTGGTAGCATTGCCTTTAAATTGTTTAACTTGGGTCAAACGTTTCAGGTAGCCTTCCCCAAGCTTCCCACAATAAGTTGGGTGAATTTTGGCCCATTCCTCCTGACAGAGCTGGTGTAACTGAGTCAGGTTTGTAAGTCTCCTTGCTCGAACACGCTTTTTCAGTTCTGTCCACAAATTTTCTATAGGATTGAGGTCAGGGCTTTGTGATGGCAACTCCAATACCTTGACTTTGTTGTCCTGAAGCCATTTTGCCACAACTTTGGAAGTATGCTTGGGGTCATTGTCCATTTGGAAGACCCATTTGCGACCAAGCTTCAACTTATATATCCACATAATTTTCCTGCCTCATGATGCCATCTATTTTGTGAAGTGCACCAGTCACTCCTGCAGCAAAGCACCCCCACAACATGATGCTGCCACCCCCGGCCTTCACGGTTAGGATGGTGTTCTTCGGCTTGCAAGTCTCCCCCTTTCTCCTCCAAACATAACAATTGTCATTATGGCCAAACAGTTCTATTTTTGTTTCATCAGACCAGAGGACATTTCTCCAAAAAGTACAATCTTTTTCTCCATGTGCAGTTGCAAACCGTAGTCTGGCTTTTTTATGGTGGTTTTGGAGCAGTGGCTTCTTCCTTGCTGAGCGGCCTTTCAGGTTATGTCGATACAGGACTTGTTTTACTGTGGATATAGATACTTTTGTACCTTTTTACTCCAGCATCTTCACAAGGTCCTTTGCTGTTCTGGGATTGATTTGCACTTTTCACACCACAGTACATTCATCTCTAGGAGCGGTATGACGGCTGCGTGGTCCCATGGTGTTTATACTTGAGTACTATTGTTTGTACAGATGAACGTGGTACCTTCAGCCGTTTGGAAATTGCTCCCAAGGATGAACCAGACTTGTGGAGGTCTACAATTTTTTTCTGAGGTCTTGGCTGATTTCTTTTGATTTTCCCATGATGTCAAGCAAAGAGGCACTGAGTTTGAAGGTAGGCCTTGAAATACATCCACAGGTACACCTCCAGTTGACTCAAATGATGTCAATTAGCCTACAGAAAGCCATGACATCATTATCTGGAATTTGCCAAGCTGTTTAAAGGCACAGTCAACTTAGTGTATGTAAACTTCTGACCCACTGGAATTGTGATACAGTGAATAATAAGTGAAATAAATCTGTCTGTAAACAATTGTTGGAAAAATAACTTGTCCTGACGGACTTGCCAAAACAATAGTTTGTTAACAAGAAATTTGTGGAGTGGTTGAAAAACGAGTTTTAATGACTCCAACCTAAGTGTATGTAAACTTCCGACTTCAACTGTAAATAAATGTAAAAACAGTTTGTCACCTGTTAAAACCCATCCCTGTCATGGTGTAACTTTGAGGAGAACTAGCTTTGAAGAAGACCTGTTACAGGTCCTTAGTAGAATATAGTAACTCACTGAGGAGAGGGTCAACTTTCAGACATCTACTCTAGATTTACGGCCTACAGAAACCTCAGATCATATAGTGGTCCATATCCCAGCTCAGCTCAGCATCAAAGAGCTAGGATAAATCTAATCTATGACAGGGGGGCTACATCAGAGCAGTATACGGCCTGCACAGGAGATAGTAAATCTGAAGTGTTGAATCTCATCTTATCTTCCTCTCTGGCCTGTACTAACACAGAGAGATTAGGCTACGCTGAAACAATGGGTAATAGGTGCAGTATGTCCCAAATTTTCCCTATGGGCCCTGGTCACCAGTAGTGCACTAGAAAAGAAATAGGATGCCATTTGGGACGCAGCCAGAGAGATTAGCCCACTCGGAGAGAATGGGCCTGGTTAAGACAGGGTTTGAAACTCCTTCGCGTCAGCCAGAATAGCTGCCTGCACCAAAGGAACTCTCTAACTTGTTCGAGCTGCGACTCATCTAAAGCATTTTCAATTGTATTGTGACCCGGATTTTAAAAAAAGACTGATCAACAATATTTCTGATCTCATCTTAAGCTGCCTCCCAGATGGAATCAGACACAACCCACCGTTCGAGAATCACTGCTCTAGTCAGTGAGTGAGCTACAGAAGCCTGTGAGACTCAAAGCACAGGCAATGCTTTGTGGGTAGTGATAAAAAAAGATATACTTTTGTGGTTAGAAAGCACTATTCGGTCTTCATTTCTAGCATGGATTGACAGAGCGATACGGAGACCTGTGAGACTCACAAAGTGCAGGAAGCAGCGGCCCACTTCGTGGTGAGCGTGGGGGTCTGGCTGCAGCAGCTCTTCTACCATGGACAGGAAGTTACGGTGCACAGACAGGATTTCCTCCAGGTTAGAGAACAGCACCTAGAGGGGGACAGAATACACTGTAACACCAGGGGACAGAACACTAACATCTGGAGGGGGTACACATACAAAAACATTGACAAAACATAACCAAGTAAACATGGAAACATTAGGATAAGAAACGCTAGACAAGCAAGGGCAAGGAGTGTGTCCCAATAGTTCAACACATACAGTATCCTTTGATCAGTATCCTGCCTTCATGATCAGCTATCTGCTCATGAACTTGGTAGACAAGAGAACAATATGGAGATATTTGGACCATAAAGACCCACTCTTTTCAGTCCACTAGTCGTGAGGGAAGACACTAGGGGGATAAAACAACGTTTTAAATATTTTGGGGCACGACAGATGAGAGAGCGAGCGAGCGAGAGCGAGACAGAGAGCGAGAGAGAAAGAGAGCGAGAGAGAAAGAGCGCATTTGTCTGGGGCTCGGAGGGAGACAGAAGTCACAGAACAACGGATGAGGTTTCTTTGAAATAGTCCCAGACTTGACTTCATCTTATAATTCTAGAGTTGAGAGAGGAAATTAGCATTTGTGAAAACACTGGAAAGGGAGACATTGTTAATGGAGAGACATTTTATATGCTCTGTCATATGGAACGCTGAACTTAGCCTTTATGTGGGATTGGGTTATTTTGTGCTTTCATGTCATTTATGTGGCAATGCTTAAGCACAAAATAATGGTCTGATTGTGGATGGGGAGGGGGGCCTATAGTGCCTGTGGTGGACTGCCCTAACTTAAGGGGGAAGAGGACTATGCACTCTGTGGGTGCAACAGTATACAACGCCCAAGAGACCGAAATAGAAAACCTGTAACTGACATGATTCTTACATCAAGAATGTATATGGAATCATATCTGTATCCTTTCTGTATCTTCTCCACTCTGGAGTGTTCCAGTACGGTAAGGTTCTATGGCGGATTGCAGCGGGACAGCTGCTAGTTAGCAACAACCAAGACATTCTAGAACCCTGACCTCCGTCTGACCTTGTTCCCCCGGTCCGCCAGACTCCTCCCCTGTCCCCCAGTGTTCTCACAGCGTGTTCCAAAACACAGGACACGGGAACACGTAGGCCGCTCCTCCGCCAATGCATGTTTAACTTCCAGAATAAGCAAAGCCCACAGAGTGGAGTCTGACCCTAAATAGCATCATATGCTCTATATAGTGCACTTAGAGTTGCAAAGGGAGGGTAAATGTTCTAAATTCATTACAGTACCAGAATGTTGGTATCTTTCAAAGACCTCATCTATCACAGGACATCAAGTGGCCCTATTGGGTATTTCATATTATCACAGGTGTCTGTGACATCCCTCTGTGTGTCCTAATCGTATCTAGAATATATGAAATAACTCAATTTAAAAAAAATATATCCTTTATATTTCTTTACACACGTATTTATTTGACTATGTAAATATGTTTTTGTTGACAATGTTTTGGCGTCAAACAGGTGGCAGTTGTGAACACAGTCAATAGTTGGAAGAGTTGCAGAGTTAATTGAAAATAATGCCATTGTTGATGAGATGCTGTTTTCATTAATTAGGCTATTTTCTCTTGAACCATATGTTCTATCTACTAGAAACTCATGGACAATACGGAGGCAGATATAATAAATTAATACTACATATTCATATTTTTTTTAATTATGTATTCAAGAATAAATTACCAAAATTACGATAGATTGCCATAGATTATCTGTTAATTAACAAAATTACTGAAGAATCCGGTAACTTTGGTATACTACCGGTAGCTTTGCAACCCTAAGTGCACTACTTTTGACCAGAGCCCTGCACCCATATAGGCTCTGGTCAAACGTAGTGCAAGGTAGGGAATAGGAAGCCATTTGGGACACACACAGACAGACAAGGACCCTCCCATCAGCGACGACGCATCCTTTATTGTCCCACTCCCTCACGCAGCCGGAATCATTTATACAAATAGATTACATTTACAGCTGCTTCCTGTATATGCCTAGGCCTTAGTAGCTTTTTTTCTTTCTTCATTCAGAAGAAACGTCTATTTTGGGTTGAAAGAGTCCCTCAAACAAGAGACGTTGAGTTTTATTTGGATTCCGGCTGTAATTTCCGGCCTTTTATTGGATAACGTTATGAAAACAAGGTTTATACTCAGCCACGCAGCTAAAAGGACTCATTCTTCTGACATTCCACTCACATTTTTACACAGATCTTGATTACACAGTCATTAAGTAACTACTAGATTAAGTAATTATGATGTAATTACCAGGCTAAACTAATAAAGACTCACCTTAACGGTTTCCTCTGTGACGTTCTTGTCGATCTTCGTGGCTGCATACTGGTTTAGGCGGTGGAGAAACACCTGTGTAGAAGAGAAAAATAAAATATTATTTTGAACTCCCTCCAAGATTAGATTACATTTGGCGCGTGATGGTTTCTTCTTAGAACTGCCAGTTTAACATCCCATGGTCGCGTCCCAAATGGCACCCTATTCCCTATATAGTGCACTACTTTTGACCAGGGCCCATGTGGGAATAGGGTGTCATTTGGGACACAGCCCAAGGTAGAGAACAGATTGGAGCGGAGGCCCCATCCCTTCTTGTACTGCTTACAGCTGCAACACTCTGCAGATTGCCAGTGCAAGTTACTAACTATCAGAATGGACACCTGATCCATGTGAAAGCTGATCTTCGCTCTGGAGTTAAAAAAACACCTGGGCTCACTTCATAAATGCAGCGCATGAACTTTCAAAGGAGGTCGCAATCATGATCGCTGGGGGAGGAGGTGGGGAGGAGGGGAGGAGGTGGGGAGGTGGGGAGGAGGTGGGGAGGAGGGGAGGAGGTGGGGGCGGCTATTCAGTGTGAATTGTGATGGATGAGAATGGTTAGGGTTCTGACTTTCTCCAGTTCTCTTAGGATCCTGGTTCCTAAACCATTTTCATGCAACGGGTACCAGGCAACTTTAAAGCTTTGGGCCTTTTTTAGGCCCACCAAATGAATTAGAACTATTTCTCAAGCCAGAACCAAGTCTTAAATCACAGCCAAGGAAGACTTTGGCATTTGGGAAACACTGCCTGCCTTGGGCTGTAGGCTACACTTCAAGTAGAAGGAGACAGACATATACGTACAACAACTCATAAGAAAATAAAAAAGACAGCCAGTAGGAAAAAACAGATTTCTGCCTTGTGTTAAGAGAGGATGTGTTCCAAATGACACCCTATTCCCCTATGGGCCCTGGTAAAAACTAGTGCACTATAAAGCGAATAGGGTGCCATTTGAGATGATTCCATAGTGTTGAAAACCCAACACATCAACGATATGGCACACTCAATTAGATTGATGATAATGCCCTCAAATCACGTCACGAATGCTGGGCGAGCGATGATGAAAGTAAATCCTAGCAAATCATATCTCAAAGAGAAATCTCTTAGTTCAAAAGAAAGGCATAGGCTTTTCATACTCTCAAAGCTTAACTCCACCCAACCCCATTGTGCGTTCATACATTAAGAATGACTCACGTTTCTCATTCCGCTAGCGTTCAAATTGTGCTGTCAAATATGAGTAAGTGAGCTCAGCAAGAGGCGAGAAACTTTCCCTGCCATTACATCAGCTGTACAGACATCCATTCCATGTTCCACCATGTAGCCTCTGCTTTAACAATATTCTGCCACATATTCCCTGAATGTAGACTCAAGACACTTTACTGGTAATCAGGACAATGTCATGATGTGTCAAGCCTTCCAAAGACACCTCCATGGGGTATACACAAGTTGCCTGGTTAAAATAACAGACCATGTGGGTCTGTGTGTCAGCCAGGCAAACGGACTAGAGGTTCCATAAACAAAGGAGTGATGATCCTGCTTGTGAGTGCAGTGAGTGAGGGGGGGGTCGAAGGGGAGAAAGTGAGGGGGTCAGCGTACAGCCTGCCCTCCGCAGTGACACGTTGACAAGACAGAGGAGGCTGTGTCGGAGAGGTGATCCTGCAGTCAGGAGACCCAGGCAGTGTCCCACATGACAACCTATTCCCTTTATAGTGCACTACTTTTGACCGGAGCCCTAGGGAATAGGGTGACCTGTTCACTGTGATTACTATTATTTGACCACGCTGGTCATCTATGAACATTTGAACATCTTGGCCATGTTCTGTTATAATCTCCACCCGGCACAGCTAGAAGAGGACTGGCCACCCCTCATAGCCTGGTTCCTCTCTAGGTTTCTTCCTAGGTTTTGGCCTTTCTAGTGAGTTTTTCCTAGCCACCGTGCTTCTACACCTGCATTGCTTGCTGTTTGGGGTTTTAGGCTGGGTTTCTGTACAGCACTTTGAGATATCAGCTGATGTAAGAACGGCTTTATAAATACATTTGATTTGATTTGCCATTTGGGACACAAGCGGAGGTCAAGCCCAGAGCCCATTCAGGGTTAGGTCTTGGAGGAAAGGTCAGGAGGAGACACAGACAACAGGACACGATCCCCCTTTAATCACCTCCTGACTCACACTACCCAGTACTATACCACACAAAAACTACAACATCCAAAGCAACAACACAGGGAATAGGGTTCCATTTGGGATACAACCATATTCTCACACTTAAAGACTGGCAGGTAAAGATACCATGTCCATGAGTCTAGCATGCGGTCTAACTGGACAAACAGTTACTGCTCATTAGGGTCCTGTAATGCCATCTGTCGTTTAGAGGACCACAGACAACCTAAAAAGACCACACACACCACACCGAATGTTGATCTGCCGTTTGTTCGGTGGGCTGCTGTACTATCCGCTGGTGGCCGTCTGTCTGACTGCAGACATTTCTGTGCGATTCTACATGTACAATTGGTTTGCACTCAGTTTGCAAATTACTGCCGGCACTCTGTTCTGAGGGGCGAAGTACTTACGGCCGGCAAATGCTATTGGTGTGCCTGAGCCGTAAGGGAACGTCCCAAATGGCACCCTATTCCCTATATAGTGCACTACTATCCTACCCTATGGGCCCTAGTCAAAAGAAGTGCACTATATAGGGAGGGAATAGGGTGTTCATTTTGGGGGCAATCTGACTGATAAGACATAACTCATGTAAACAACTTCTGTAGACAAACTTAACGACCATATAAAGCCAAAGCATTTCCTGTTAGAACTGCTCCAACGGAATGTTGATGACACTATCAACACAGACATGCTTTTATAGCTCCTAGTCTAGTGGGCAGATGTATGGAGTCTAGTTTGTACATAGTCCTGACAATGCACTGACGCACCACGGCAAATGTTATTCAATTCAACTGGTTTCAGTCGGCAGTAATTTGCAAACTGAGTGCAAACCAATTGTACATGTAGAATCGCACGGAAATGTCTGCAGTCAGACAGACGGCCACCAGCGGATAGTACAGCAGCCCGCCGGACAAACGGCAGATCAACATTCGGTGTGGTGTGTGTGGTCTTTTTAGGTTGTCTGTGGTCCTCTAAACGACAGATGGCATTACAGGACCCTAATGAGCAGTAACTGTTTGTCCAGTTAGACCGCATGCTAGACTCATGGACATGGTATCTTTACCTGCCAGTCTTTAAGTGTGAGAATATGGGGGGGGTTAAGTCTGAAGGGCGGTTTCCCCGACACAGAATCTCCATTTAAAATGTTTTTTAGTCCAGGATGACTAGACAGTGTGTTCCGGGAAACTGCCCCTGTGTGTTTTTAAGGGTCTTGGTGTCCCACCTACGAAGCAAACTATGGGAGGCACTAAGACTAGGAAACACTAATGAGAAAAGTCTTGCCACTCTTAAACAAACTAAGCGTTGAATTGCATTGATTTTAAAGGCCTAGACTTTTAAACACCTCAGCAATTAAAATGGCCGAGTCGACTACGAGACAGCATAGCACAACAGCTCTGCTCTCAGCTCTGCTCTCCACACGAGGAAAAAAGACGAAAACTGCGTCCCAAATAGCACCTTATACCCTACATAGTGCACTATTTCTGACCCGGGCTCTGGTCAAAAGTAGTGCATTATGTAGGGAATAGGGTGCCATTTGGGACGCAACCTGGATAATTGAATGTGTGCTGGTGGATGGAGATGGAAAGGACTAAATAGTCAGTCTCTTTGTGGAAGCGCTCCTCCACGCTAATTACCATTCTGTAGCTGTAGTCTGGTAGACTCACTGAGGAGAGGCTGACTAGCATTAGCATCTCATTAGCAAGTCTAATTTGTTTGTGTGTGTGTGTGTGTGTGTGTGTGTGTGTGTGTGTGTGTGTGTGTGTGTGTGTGTGTGTGTGTGTGTGTGTGTGTGTGTGTGTGTGTGTGTGTGTGTGTGTGTGTGTGTGTGTGTGTGTGTCTAATCTGTAGCTACACGCACGAACGTAGGAGTCGTCTACAGCCGATCGCATTAGTCTGACAGGGACGGGAGATGGAGAGATGTTTAGGTGAGAAAGCGGCATTCATGTACATCGAGACGAGGTTCCATGTCATCAAAGTACGACTTAAGAGACAGTCTCGGCTAATTATAAAGCCGAGATCTGTTTATTTGAGAGGAAAGGTAGAACCTTTTTACATCTAAGTGTAGATCTTTTCATTAAAGTATGACAGAGAGCGTAATCGTGAAACCTTGTTACTCAGTTTTTTTGAGAAGTCTGTAATTATAATTGATACTTTCACTTTATATTCTGTAGATGCTAATTAGGATTTATCCACTGCTTCTGGTGGCTTATGTAGAGAGAGAGAGAGAGATCTTCATGAAACACTGGCAGTACAGATGCTTATCAAACAGCCTATAACTATACAGAAGAAAACATCAAACTTGCTGAGTAGTAGACAATGCAGTTCTAAATCTGATCTATGCAAGTTAAACAATATCCGAGTGTATCGGGGGGAAAAAACTACTTCTCTGGTTTAAAACGGCCTACGTGGCATCGATTGTCCAAAACATGTATTCTACTGTCAAAATGTACAACAAATTGCAAATAGGATAATTTCGTAAAGTCAGTATCGTCCAAAACAGAGATTTGCAAGATGTTATGAATCTAGGGGACATAACAGTTTCTTGGGTTGGGTTTATTTCAATCCTGCCCACAGCTGGCAGCACACAACCCAATCGTAATGCCCAACACATGGGTGCGGAACTGATCGTGGTAAATTTGGTGTAACTTTGGATCTCTCTATGGGGCAAGTTAGGGACCATCAGTAAACTACACAACGTACATGGGACAATATTTGTACATTTCAATAGGTCCAAATTTCAATGACTTAAAAACCTCAAACCAACTATAAATTGTGGAAATTCAAATACAAATATTGAAGTATTTAATGAGAAAACTAAAAGGTGTGCAACATGAAAATATTGTTATTGAAAATAAAGTTCAACCAACATTGTCACATTCGCACATCGGCAGATTGATGCCAATAAGTTGGCTAGTTTGCTAGCTGGCCTAGGCTACTTCCAGACAAGACCTGGTTAGACTGTTTCAAGTTATCTAGAAGGGTGAGTGACTAACTGTACTGTTTTGGAAGAGTGAATGTACAAACACTGCCCATGAGCGAACACACACACACACACACACGACACCAACATCAAAACACGCCTCCAAAACCCAAATCTCCTTCTCAGTCGCATTACCTAATGAGGAGGATAGAAACCGTCAGTTCCTCTTTAACAGTGTTTTTTCCCTCACGAAGATAAAGAAGACTTGTGCTTGTCAACAAAATGGCTGCATCAGCTGCATCACTAAAGGGAACGGCCCACAGCTGCTACCTCACTCTCAAACCAAGGTGCATGAATTGAGGGGGGGGGAATCTGATGAAGGCTACAAGCAATCACGATGGCTTTTAACAATAATCCGGTTTAACAGTTTTCCACTGTCCTCCCAGAGTTGCTGAATTTCTTCTTCAATGTAAGCTGCATCACTAACTCACAATGGACTGGGGCTTGGGTTAACCACACCAAGGGACCATGGTTGAGCCAGCCTAGCATCACTAACTCACAATGGACTGGGGCTTGGGTTAACCACACCAAGGGACCATGGTTGAGCCAGCCTAGCATCACTAACTCACAATGGACTGGGGCTTGGGTTAACCACACCAAGGGACCATGGTTGAGCCAGCCTAGCATCACACCAGTCACAATGGACCGGGGCTTGGATTAACCACACCAAGGGACCATGGTTGAGCCAGCCTAGCATCACACCAGTCACAATGGACTGGGGCTTGGGTTAACCACACCAAGGGACCATGGTTGAGCCAGCCTAGCATCACACCAGTCACAAAGGACTCAGATCAGACGCATGCAGCCCAGTGATAGGGAACACATGTCCACATATCCTGCACTGTCTGTCTCGAACTCTCTATCCTCATATTCATTAGCCAATGGCCGCTCCACTCCCAGAAGGAGACACAGTGTTCTCCAGGAGCGGATGTCTTTGTGCAGGAAACCACTGTTTCTGGGAAAGGAACTGACCTGACCGCCGATCAAAAGCATACGTTATAACGGCTCCTCTACGGGACAGATGGCACCCTATTCCCTTTATAATCTACTACTTTGTGCACTGTGTAGGGAATAAGGTGCTATATGGGACTCAGCCCATGTCTATGATTATGTGACCGCAGTCAAGGGACTGTCAGACGGACAGACATTCTCAATAAATACTCAAATACCAGGATGTAAGGGGACTTCCAGAGATATTCTTTACAAGAGTCTGTCTCGAGGTTCCGTTTGAAGGATGCTCCTTTAGTTCAATAGACCACATCTGGTTTGGTTTTTGAGCAGAACCCGTTCCTTGGGGATGCACCCCAAATGGCGTCCTATTCAGTGCACTACTTTTGACCAGTGCCCAAAGACCTCTGGTCAGAAGTAGTGAACTATGTAGGGTATATGGTGTAATTTGGGACGTATAGGCCATGGGCTCCATAGATGAGCTACAATAAGGTAAAGGTGAACTAAGGAGACAAACAGGGAATATGCTGTACTTTCCATGGGCAACATTCTAGAAAAGTCAAACAGAGGTCCCGTAAAAAACTACAAAAGGACTATTATATTTGTATCAGTACCTAATAGAGATGCTGTAATGGTAGTACTTTCTGATAGAATACAGTATATTGTACTATCTGAACCACTAGGATATCCACAAAGACCAGAAAACACTGTTTCAATGTAATACATCAAACAGTTACTTTACTTTTGCACGCCCCCCTCCCCCCCAACAGTTTTAACCTACATTGCGCTAACAGATGTTGAGGGTAGCTTTGTACTTGACTCAAACTAATTTCTGCAACATGGGAGCTTTTACATGTCTTTTTTCTAAAACTATTTGCAGTATTATTGTGTTCTGGCCTTTCTATTTAGCTCTCCATCTCTGCGTGGGGGGGAGAGTATTCCCATCCCAAAACTGACCATGTGTGCCGTTACATGGTGAAAGGCTAGCTCTCTTTATCCTTCATTCACACACACACACACACACACACACACACACACACACACACACACACACACACACACACACACACACACACACACACACACACACACACACACACACACACACACACACACACACACACACACACACACACACACACACGCGCAAAAGACAGAGTACATTAACACACTCCATACATCTCCCTCTTATGTTCTTTGTATCCAATCAGGAAAAAAAACATTTATCTCCATCATGGTCCTGTTGTCCTATCGTTACACCACATTACTGGGAAGACGCGTTGGTGTCAGGAAGCAACCTAACTAACGGATTTCAAACCTGCGTCCCAAATGGCAACCTATTCCCTAAGCGGTGCACTACTTTTGACCAGGGCCGATATAGAATAGTGTCCCGTTAGGGACTCATTCCATGTGTTGTGCCAGAGTGGACCACAGTGTCCTTCTCTTCTCTGTTTCCCATAGAGACGCGGAGATAAAGATTTAACACAGGGAGTCAGCTCGCTAGTCTGTCGTCCATTCTAACCCCTAGCTCTGCTTAGTAGAGGAGAGAGGAGAAGTTGAGGGGCCAGAGTTGTGTAACAGCCCATTCACACAAAGCCCTGTTGGCATTTAGTTCAGGAACTAGGCAGGTCTCAGACGGCCTGGCGCTCTTACGGTAAAGCGTTCTGTCGCCATAGAAATCACAGAACTCTGGAGCCTGGCCATTCCTTTAGCTTCCCACCCTCCCCTCTCCTTTCTCTTTGTTGCATCCCAACTAATAAAGGAACGCGGGTCGACCAGGGTCAGTTTCATAGGTCTAGGCTAAACACCAATCTTGGTCCTAGGGAGTGACAGACAGGGTGTGAAGGGTTTTGGTTCAGCCCAGCACTAAAACAACTATTTGAAATAATCATTGAAACTGTATCAAAGCAATGCCTCTATCAGTTCTGTTCCAGGTTAGAGGACTTCCAGGTTTGTTACTGTTAAGATGTTAGTTCAGAACTGTCCATAGAGTGCTCTGTGACGGGGAAATTCTACGGCCCAGGTCACAGGTGAGGTATAGTATATCGCATTTGATGAGATGAATGGACACTTCATTCACAGACTCTACTGTCCTGGGGAACTGGCCCGTTTGTCCTGACAGAGACCATTCACCGAGCTGCTCTTTGTTGTCCTAACTGGGCCAGTGGAAACAGCACGCACTTCCCACTTCCAGAGACAGAGACACATTACTCAGTAATTACTCAGTCCATCTGCGACAGCTGAAACATGAACACGCATAAACCAGTCTCCTTTATCTGAGAAACAGCGGAGAAAGCTGTTGGGTATGGATAGTGTGCTGCGATAGAATGGGGGTGGTATTTAAAAAGCGTCTCAGAGTTGGAGTGCTGATCTAGGACCAGGTCCTCCACTGTCGATTCATTACAGTCTAAAACGCAAAACTGATCAGCATTCCTACTGAGACGGTTTATGAATACAAGCCCCAGACTATTACCATACACTGTGTATTGAAATGCTCCCTTATTAACAGACAGAGAGAAGACAAAAGGCTTCGAGGCCCAGTGGTTGAGATACAAACAACAGGCTGAGTTTGTTTGGTGCATTTCCCTACACACCAGACCTGGGTTCAAATAGTATTTGAAATAATTTAAAATACTCTGAGCTTGTCAGGCTTAACGGACCAATAGAATAGTTCCAATACCATAAACCCTGCCCATTTGGCACTTCGGGCAGGCTAGCGCAAACACTCAAAAGTATTTGAAAGATTTCAAATGCCATTTGAACCCAGGTCTGCGCCACACTGTCCAGTAGACGGAACCAGTGCACTGTGAAGACATGCCCCACAACATGTCCGACCAGTTCAACCATACAAATCTGTTATTCTGGAACATAGAGGCCGAAAGTGTGTGTGTGTCTCTGTCTGTCTACTGTTCTCTTAACAAAGGAGAGCACAGTAAAGGCATGAAATCTGTGTCTGGTGGAAGAGAGAGAGGCAACAGAGCGCACGCGCGCGCACACACACACACACACACACACACACGCACACACACACACACACACACACACACACACACACACACACACACACACACACACACACACACACACACACACACACACACACACACACACACACACACACACACACACACACACACACACACACACACACACACACACACACACACACACACACCACTCTGACACAGAGACAACAGAGCGCAGGTGCAACAGACAGCAGCTCAACTATCCTCACCTGCCTCTGTGTCCCAGTGCCGTGTATGTGTGTGTGTGTGTGTGTGTGTGTGTGTGCATACAAGCATCAGTGGAGGTTGCTGAGGGGAGGACGGCTCATAATAATGGCTGGAATGGAGCGAATGGAATGGCACCAAACACCTGGAAGCCATGTTTGATGTATTTGATACCATTCCACAAATTCCACTCCAGCCATTACCACTAGCCCGTCCTCCCCAATTAAAGTGCCACCAACCTCCTGTGGTGTGTATGCATGTTATTGTGTGTTTGTGTGTGTGCGCGTGCGTGCGTTTTTGGAAGTGGGAACCGAGGCCTTGGTTTGTCTGTCCTCATGACACGCCCACTCAAGGGCCTTGGGAGCTGTGTGTATATGTGTTTGGAGGAAGTGGTGCATTCACCATGGTTCCTGTTCAGGGGATCGGACTTTACTGCTGGGGCTATTTCGGTGTTCAATCTACTGTACCGAGGTTGCATGGGAATTTACACAGGCCCACACACGGACAAACACACACAAGGTACCGCCCCAGACACACACATTTCACCCTGATGCCTAACCCTAACCCACCACACCTGGGTGGATCTTCAGCAGTCAACCCTTTGTAACTCTATTATTCCTTCAATGAGCCATGAGTCTAACTTTACAGGGGCCGATAACACCACCAGGACCCATCCCCAGCTTCCCGCCAGTCATCCCAGACAGACACACACACACACACACAGACCGTGCTTCTCCATCCAGTGGGAATGTGTACAGGAAATTCAGACTATAAATAAAGCATGGAGGAATGTTAGTGCATCTGTCTGGGGAGCCACTAGGCTCATCTGCAAAGAGGGAGAGTGGCTCCAAATCTGCATCCCAAATCCCTAAATACTGCACTACTTCTGACCAGAGCCCCATAACAAGTAGTGCCCTATAGAGAGAATAGGGGGCCATTTGGGACCAGTTGTCCTCTGGTTTTTATTAATAACACAGAGCAGCAGGTCTTTTTATATGATCTTCTTTTATTAGGCTGAGAGAGAAAGAAAGGCTTGCCTGTCTCGGTGTACCTAATAACCCGTCATTAAAACAAATCACCCTGTCTGGGCGTGCTGTGCGGCTGTACCGCTGACAGACTGGTAAAGTTACAGTAAGACACCACAAGAATATTATAAACCTCAGACTAACTTTGGGAAAACGCTCTTTAACAGACACGTTTGACTCACATACTGTAGTAGCCTTGCTGTACAGCAATATGGACTAACTTAGGTTTGGTCTGCGGCAGCCTAAATTACACCATAGCCTACAGAACCAAATCAAAAAAAGAAATTTCAACACGTTAATGTGCATCTTTGTTTGCGTCTCAGGGGGTCAAAATTGTGCACTATATAGGGAAACGGGTGTCCTTTGGAAGGCACACTTCGATTTCTAATTAAGGGCTATTTAAGTAAATACCAATCTCTTTATCTCTTTTTCCCACGTGGCTTGAGGATACACCTTTTGGCTTGTCAGTGAGGTAATTCAGTAGCTCTTGGAAATGAGAGACTGGAATAATTTTTCCAATGGTAACTATGAAATAGATTACGTTTTTAGCACCAATTAAGATTTGACTCAAGAAAATACATAATTGATTCAAAGCTACAAACATTGATGATGAAACTAAGGCTAAGATTTATGGCATAGATTGACTACAGTCATCCAAGTAAAAAGAAGGCCCAACACAGTGCCTTCATAAAGTATTCACACACTGTAACGCTCGTCGTAAAGGATCGGAACAAAGCGCAGCGTGGTTTGAATACATATTTTAATTATTTAAACGAAGACGAAAAACACTTGACAAAATACAAAACAATAAACGATGTGAACAAACGAACGAAAACAGTACCATGTGGCGAACAAACACAGACACAGCAACAATCACCCACAAACAAACAGTGAGAACAGCCTACCTTAATATGGTTCCCAATCAGAGACAACGTAAAACACCTGCCTCTGATTGAGAACCATATCAGGCTAGTTAGACAACCCTAAACCAATGAAAACACATAACATGGAATATACCCACCCAGCTCACGTCCTGACCAACTAAACAAAGACTAAACAAAGGAAATAAGGTCAGGAACGTGACACACACCTCGACTTTTTACACATTTTGTTGTAATTTTTTGTCAACGATCTACACAAAATACTCTGTAATGTCAAAAATTCAAACATTTGCAAAAAGCTTCATGAGGTAGTCACC
The DNA here is from genome assembly GCF_045679555.1 of Salvelinus alpinus. Lineage (NCBI taxonomy): Eukaryota > Metazoa > Chordata > Actinopteri > Salmoniformes > Salmonidae > Salvelinus > Salvelinus alpinus. The sequence goes on along the minus strand of NC_092095.1, from coordinate 28,446,487 downwards.
TGGAATGCATTTCAATTAACAGGTGTGCCTTGTTAAAAGTTAATTTGTCAAATTTATTTCCTTCTTAATGCGTTTGAGCCAATCAGTTGTGTTGTGACAATACAAAAGATAGTCCTATTTGGTAAAAGACCAAATTCATATTATGGCAAGAACAGCTCAATAAGCAAAGCGAAACGACAGTCCATCCTTACTTTAAGACATGAAGGTCAGTAATCCAGAAAATTTCAAGAACTTTGAAAGTTTCTTCAAATGCAGTCACAAAAACCATCAAGCGCTATGATGAAACTGGCTCTCATGAGGACCGCCACAGGAATGGAAGACCCAGAGTTACCTCTGCTGCAGAGGATAAGTTCATTAGTTACCATCCTTAGAAATTGCAGCCCAAATAAATGCTTCACAGAGTTCAAGTAACAGACACATCTCAACATCAACTGTTCAGAGGAGACTGCGTGAATCAGGCATTCATGGTTGAATTGCTGCAAAGAAACCACGGCTAAAGGACACCAATAAGAAGAAGAGATTTGTTTGGGCCAAGAAACACGAGCAATGGACATTAGACTGGTGGAAATTTGTCCTTTGGTCTGGAGTCCAAATTACTTTGTTTTTTTGGTTCCAACCGCCGTATCTTTGTGTGACGCGTGTGGATGAACGGATGATCTCCACATGTGTATTTCCCACCGTGAAGCATGGAGGAGGAGGTGTTATTGTGTGGAGGTACTGTGCTGGTGACACTGTCTGTGATTTATTTAGAATTCAAGGTACACTTAACCAGCATGGCTACCACAGCATTCTGCAGCGATACGCCATCCCATCTGGTTAGGACTTAGTGGGACTTTCATGTGTTTTTCAACAGGCCAATGAAACAACACACCTCCAGGCTGTGTAAGGGCTATTTGACCAAGAAGGAGAGTGATGGAGTGCTGCATCAGATGCCCTGGCCTCCACAATCCCCCGATCTGAACCAAATTGAGATGGTTTGGAATGGCTCGGACCGCAAAGTGAAGGAAAAGAAGGCAACAAGTGCTCAGCATATGTGGAAACTCCTTCAAGACTGTTGGAAAAGCATTCCAGGTGAAGCTGGTTGAGAGAATGCCAAGAGTGTGCAAACCTGACATCAAGGAAAAGGGTGGCTACTTTGAAGTATCTCAAATATAAAATATATTTTGATTTGTTTAGTTTTGATGTCTTCACTATTATTCTACAATGTAGAAAATACTAAAAATAAAGAAAAACCCTTGAATGAGTAGCTGTTCTAAAACTTTTGACCGGTAGTGTATAATATATATATAAAAAAATAGTATATCTTGATTAGATAAGTATTCAACCCCCTGAGTCAATACATGTTAGAATTACCTTTGGAAGCTATTACAGCTGTGAGTCTTTCTGGGTAAATCTCAAAAAGCTTCCACAGCTTGATTGTGCAACATTGTCAAATTGGTTGTTGATCATTGCTAGACAACCATTTTCAGGTCTTGCCTTAGATTTTAAAGCAGATTTAAGTCAAAACTGTAACTGTAACTGTTCTTAGTAAGCAACTCCATTGTAAACTCAGCAAAAAAAGAAATGTCCCTTTTTAAGGACCCTGTCTTTCAAAAAATAATTTCAAAAAATCCAAATAACTTCACAGATCTTCATTGTAAAGGGTTTCCCATGCTTGTTCAATGAGCCATAAATAATTAATGAACATGCACCTGCGGAATGGTCGTTAAGACACTAACAGCTTACAGACGGTAGGAAATTAAGGTCACAGTTATGAAAACTTAGGACACTGAAGAGGCCTTTCTACCGACTCTGAAAAACACCAAAAGAAAGATGCCCAGGGTCCCTGCACATCTGTGTGAACATGCCTTAGGCATGCTGCAAGGAGGCATGAGGACTGCAGATGTGGCCAGGGCAATAAATTGCAATGTCCGTACTGTAAGACAGTGCTACAGGGAGACAGGACGGACAGCTGATCGCCCTCGGAGTGGCAGACCACGTGTAACAACACCTGCACAGGATCGGTACATCCGAACATCACACCTGCGGGACAGGTACAGGATGGCAACAACAACTGCCTGAGTTACACCAGGAACGCACAATCCCTCCATCAGTGCTCAGACTGTCTGCAATAGGCTGAGAGAGGCTGGACTGAGGGCTTGTAGGCCTGTTGTAAGGCAGGTCCTCACCAGACATCACCGGAAAAAACGTCGCCTATGGGCACAAACCCACCATCGCTGGACCAGACAGGACTGGCAAAAAGTGCTCTTCACTGACGTGTCAGGTTTTTTTCTCCCCAAGGGTGATGGTCGGATTCACGTTTATCGTTGAAGGAATGAGCGTTACACCGAAGCCTGTACTCTGGAGTGGGATCGATTTGGAGGTGGAGGGTCCGTCATGGTCTGGGGCGGTGTGTCACAGCATCATCGGACTGAGCTTGTTGTCATTGCAGGCAATCTAAATGCTGTGCGTTACAGGGAAGACATCCTCCTCCCTCATGTGGTACCCTTCCTGCAGGCTCATCCTGACATGACCCTCCAGCATGACAATGCCACCAGCCAGACTGCTTGTTCTGTGAGTGATGGGACCTGTTGGATCGGAGGGTGAGGGCTAGGGCCATCCCCCCCAGAAATATCCGGGAACTTGCAGGTGCCTTGGTGGAAGAGCGGGGTAACATCTCACAGCAAGAACTTGCAAATCTGGTACAGTCCATGAGGAGGAGATGCACTGCAGTAGTTAATGCAGCTGGTGGCCACACTAGATACTGACTGTAACTTTTGACTTTGACCCCCCCCCCCCCCCTTTGTTCAGGGACACATTATTCCATTTCTGTCAGTCACATGTCTGTGGAACTTGTTCAGTTTATGTCTCAGTTGTCGAATCTTATGTTCATAAAAATATTAACACGTTAAGTTTGCTGAAAATAAACGCAGTTGACAGTGAGAGGACGTTTCTTTTTTTGCTGAGTTTAGATTTGGCCTTGTGTTTTAGGTTGTTGTTCTGCTGAAAGGTGAATTCATCTCCCAGTGTCTGGTGGAAAGCAGACTGAACCAGGTTTTCCTCTAGGATTTTGCCTGTGCTTAGCTCCAGTCCGTTTATTTTGTATCCTGAAAAACTCTCCAGTGCTTAACGATTACAAGCATACCTATGACATGATGCAGAAACAACTATGCTTGAACATATGGAGAGGGGTACTCAGTAATGTGTTGCATTGGATTTGCCCCAAACATAACACTTTGTATTCAGGCCAAAAAATGTATTGCTTTGCCACATTTTTTGCAGTACTACTTCAGTGTCTTGTAGCAAACAGGATGCATGTTTTGAAATATTTGTATTCTGTACAGGCTTCCTTCTTTTCACTCTGTCAATTAGGTTAGTATTGTGGAGTAACTACAATGTTGTTGATCCTTCCACTGTTTTCTCCTATCACAGCCATTCAATTCTGTAACTGTTTTAATTGGCCTCATGGTGAAATCCCTGAGTGGTTTCCTTCCTCTCCGGCAACTATTTAAAAACATTTATTTCACCTTTATTTAACCAGGTAGGCCAGTTGAGAACAAGTTCTCATTTACAACTGCGACCTGGCCAAGATAAAACAAAGCAGTGTGACACAAACAACAACACAGAGTTAAACATGGAATAAACAAACGTACAGTCAATAACACAATAGAAAAGTCTATATACACTGTGTGCAAATGGTGTAAGGAGGTAAGGCAATAAATAGGCCATAGTAGCGAAGTATTTACAATTTAGCAAGTCAACACTGGAGTGATAGATGTGCAGATGATGATGTGCAAGTAGAAATACTGGAAATACTGGTGTGCAAAAGAGCAAAAAAGTAAATTAAACAATATGGGGATGAGGTAGGTAGTTGGATGGGCTATTTACAGATGGGCTGTGTACAGCTGCAGCGATTGGTAAGCTGCACAGATAGTTGATGCTTGAAGTTAGTGAGGGAGATATAAGTCTCCAACTTCAGCGATTTTTGCAATTCGTTCCAGTCATTGGCAGCAGAGAACTGGAAGGAAAGGCGGCCAAACGAGGTGTTGGCTTTGGGGTGGACCAGTGAGATATACCTGCTGGAGCGCGTGCTCCGGGTGGGTGTTGTTATGGTGACCAGTGAGCTGCGATAAGGCGTAGCTTTACTTAGCAGACTTATAGATGACCTGGAGCCAGTGGGTTTGGCGACGAATATGTAGCGATGGCCAGCCGACGAGAGCATACAGGTCGCAGTGGTCGGTGGTATATGGGGCTTTGGTGACAAAACGGATGGCACTGTGATTGGATGCATCCAGTTTGCTGAGTAGAGTGTTGGAAGCTATTTTGTAAATGACATCGCCGAAGTCGAGGATCGGTAGGATAGTCAGTTTTACGAGGGTATGTTTGGCAGCGTGAGTGAAGGAGACTTTGTTGCGAAACAGGAAGCAGATTCTAGATTTAATTTTGGATTGGAGATGTTTAATATGAGTCTGGAAGGAGAGTTTACAGTCTAGCCAGACACCTAGGTATTTATAGTTGTCCACATATTCTAAGTCAGAACCGTCCAGAGTAGTGATGCTAGTCGGGCGGGCGGTGCGGGCAGCGATCGGTTGAAGAGCATGCAATTAGTTTTACTAGCGTTTAAGAGCAGTTGGAGGCCACGGAAGGAGTGTTGTATGGCATTGAAGCTCGTTTGGAGGTTTTTTAACACAGTGTCCAAAGAAGGGCCAGATGTATACAGAATGGTGTCATCTGCGTAGAGGTGGATCAAGGAATCACCCGCAGCAAGAGCGACATCGTTGATATATACAGGGAAAAGAGTCGGCCTGAGAATTGAACCGTGTGGTACCCCCATAGAGACTGTCAGAGGTCCGGACAACAGGCTGAGTTAGAAGGAGTTAGGAAGGACTGCAGTATATTTGTAGTGACTGGATGTATTGATACACCATCCAAAGTGTAATTAATAACTTCACCATGCAAGGGATATTCAAAGTCTGCTTTTATTTTTTTGACCCATCTACCAATAGATGCCCTTCTTCGCGAGGCATTGGAAAACCTCCCTGGTCTTTGTGGTTGAATCTGTGTTTGAAATTCACTGCTCGACTGAGGGACCTTACAGATAATTGTATGTGTGGGTTACAGAGATGAGGTAGTCATTCAAAAATCATGTTAAACACTATTATTGCACACAGAGCGAGTCCATGTAACTTATTGTGTGACTTAAGCACATTTTTACTCCTGAACTTATTTAGGCTTGCCATAACAAAGGGGTTGAATACTTATTGACGTTTCAGCTTTTCCTTTTTTATTACATTTGTACAATTTCAAAAAACATAATTCCACTTTGACATTATAGGGTATTGTGTTTACGCCAGTGACCAAAAAAATCTAAAATGTAATCAATGTTAAATTCATGCTGTAACACAACAAATTGTGGAAACAGTAAAGGGGTGTGAATACTTTCTGAAGTTACTGTACACACGCCACACATACTCCACTGGTCCGTGCAATGACTAAGCAGAACTGTCAGTCTCCTCTGCAATCTCAGGGCTCAGGGCTCTCTAAACCCTTCAGTGGGGACAACAGGGGACAGGGACAACATGTTGCCATCCCACCCAGCAGGAGTAGAGGAGAGCTGGGACACAAGCCTTCCTCTAGTCTCTGGCTCTCTGGGACAGAACTAGACAGAGTTGGACTGAGTCAAATGGGGAAAATAATAACATCTCTGTCTTTTCTCTCCCTAGGCCCCACAGACAGACTGACTGCCAGCGGGAAGAAAGAAAGAGAAAGAGAGAGAGAGAGAGAGAGAGAGAAAGAGAGAAAGAGAGAGAGAGAGAGAGAGAGAGAGAGAGAGAGAGAGAGAGAGAGAGAGAGAGAGAGAGAGAGAGAGAGAGAGAGAGAGAGAGAGAGAGAGAGAGAGAGAGAGAGAGAGACTGCCAACCAGAAGCTACTGGGGAGTTCCCTCCACCCCCCCACCCTCTTCCCCCTGTTCCCTCTCTTTCCATGGGGTCTGGGCTTCATGCCATTTTTGTATCTGTGAATGAACAGAGGGAGCAGTGGCCCTTCTCTAGCCCATTAAGAGGCAGTGCCACCATGCCAGCCACAAAACAAATGGACCCCTGCCTTTTAGCATTACCATGCCTACAAGTGACTCAAATGGCCAGAGCAGGAATGGCACCATTACTGGCATGACCGGAACATCAACTGACACTAGTTAAGAGTGTGGGTTTTCTCTCCATATTTTTCTATATCTTTTTTTTGTTGTTGCTGAGTTTCCCTTTAACTTTACTGGCCCTAACAAATACACACACACACACACACACACACACAACAGAACAGACCTGTGCCTGGTTAACTGCATGGATACAGGGATATGTTATCCTGACCTGGGTGGTTGGATGGTTGGATCCTGGGTTAAAAGGTCCTCCACTGTCTGGATATGTCCTGTTCAACTAGTTTGACCTCTTCCAAAACCAACCCTGCCTCTTCAGTGCCTCAAGCACCACCGACACCACCCCCTCAACTTTCACTACCTGGCTGTGGATATATCTACATGGAAACTTCCTTAGTGTCTATCTTAGTCTGAGAGTCCTTCATTTAAGTTGCCTGGCCCAATTCGGACTCAGAGTTATTATGGTGTAAGGGGGAAGAAGGAAAGAGTGACTTCATATTCATGGTAATTTTCAGACAATTACATCAACCTTTTACACAGTATGAATGAGATATTATTGGGCGTGCACGTCACGACTTCTGGTCCAATAAGGAGGTGAAAGGCCAGTGATATATTTAAGAGGCTTCCTGGTAGTCTGGCCTTAACATAAGGCGCCAGTCCAGTCGTGGGTACTTTACAGTCTGTGACAACCGCCCCCATAGGGCTAAACAAGAGAGGGGCAGGGTGGGGGAGATAGAGAGGGGAAGGAGGGGAAGGAGGAAGAGAGAGAGGGCATCTGCTCATCCAGAGACAAGGCCCCTGTGTCTGTCTCCCTCCATGACATCGCAGCCAAGTCCTTAATTAAAGAATTTAAGGGGGAAACAGAATTTCCTATGTCTGTCTGACCTGTGTGGCTGTTATGCATTCAGTGGCTGTTGCAGAGAGAGAGAGAGAGAGAGAGAGAGAGAGAGAGAGAGAGAGAGACAAATAGACAGACAGAGACAACAAACAGACAGGACAGATAGAGATAGAGATAGAGATAGAGAGAGAGAGAGAGAGAGAGAGAGAGAGAGAGAGAGAGAGAGAGAGAGAGAGAGAGAGAGAGAGAGAGAGACAAACAGACAGGACAGATAGAGAGACAAAGAGAGAGAGAGAGAGAGAGAGAGAGAGACAAACAGACAGACAGAGACAACAAACAGACGGGACAAATAGAGAGACAAAGAGAGAGAGAGAGAGAGAGAGAGAGAGAGAGAGAGAGAGAGAGAGACAAACAGACAGACAGAGACAACAAACAGACAGGACAGATAGAGAGACAAAGAGAGAGAGAGAGAGAGTGCGAGAGAGAGAGACAGAGGACAGAGTGTAGTTTATTAGGATCCTCAATAGCTACTGCACATGCAGCAGCTACTCTTCCAGGGGTCCACATAAAACGTACAAATACATGACAAGAACAAGGACAAGGACATTCAATTCAAAATAAAAAATTAAATAAGATGTATATATTGGAAAGACACCAAGAGACAACAAAAATACAATTCACACACTATTCATATACTCATGTATACAGATATATAAGATCTTTAGAAAGACACAAATGTTTCTTAAAAAGACTAGAAGAGAAGTAGTCAATGTCTCCTCAACCACAAAAGACTGTCAATGGTTTAGCTAGTAAGTGATAGCTTTGATCCTCGCTGACTCACAGTGGGTCATTTGGCTGTACATATTCTACATAAGTGCTAGATTTATCAGTCACTAAGTTGCAACTTTTTAAGAGCTTACTTAAAAGGCTTAAAATAAACTGATAACATAAAAGTCCCCACTTATCAGTGTCAATGGACAAACGCCAGACTGCTTACACAGCTGAAAGTCTCACTGAGACAACTGATAACAACATAAGTCATTTGAAGATCAAATCAAATGTGATTTGTCACATGCTTTGTAGACAACAGGTGTAGACTAACAGTGAAATGCTTACTTACGGGTCCATTTCCAACAATGTAGAGTTAAAGATATCAAATAAAAAAATAGGAATAGTGACACGAGAAATAAATACACAGTGAATAACAAATAAAAATAAAGAGTAAAGATAACATGGCTATATACAGGGAGTACCAACACTGAGTTGATGTGCAGGGGTACGAGGTAATTGAGGTAGCTATATACATATAGATAGGGGTAAAGTGACTAGGCAACAGGATAGATAAGACAGTAGCAGCAGTGCATGTGGTTAGTGTGAAAGTGTGTGTACGTATGTATGTATGTGTGTGTGTGTGTGTGTGTGTGTGTGTGTGTGTGTGTGTGTGTGTGTGTGTGTGTGTGTGTGTGTGTGTGTGTGTGTGTGTGTGTGTGTGTGTGTGTGTGTGTGTGTGTGTGGCGTCAGTATGCATGTGTGTGCATGTTATGTGTTTGTGTGTGTGTTTATGTGTGTGTTGGGGTGTCAGTGTAAGTATGTGTGAGTGTGTGGTTAGAGTCCAGCGTGTGTGCATAGAGTCAGTGCAAGAGAGTCAGTTCAAAAAAGAGTCATTGCAGGTAGTCCGGGTAGCCATTTGATTAGCTATTTAGCGGTATTGTTTAGAAGTCTTATGGCTTGGAGGTAGAAGATGTTCATGGTCCTGTTGGTTCCAGACTTGATGCGTTGGTACCGCTTGCTGTGCGATAGCAGAGAGAACAGTCTGTGGCTCGGGTGGCTAGTCTTTGACAATTTTTGGGGCTTTCCTCTGACACCGCCTGCTATAGAGGTCCTGGATGGCAGGGAGCTCGGCCCCAGTGATGTACTGGGTAGTACACACAACCCTCTGTAGCGCCTTGCGGTCAGATGCCAAGCAGTTGCCATACCAAGTGGTGATGCAGCCAGTCAAGATGCTCTCGTTGGTGCAGCTGTAGAACTTTGAGGATATGAGGGCCCGTGCCAAATCTTTTCAGCCTTCTGAGAGGGAAGAGGCATGGTCGTGCCCTCTTCACGACTGCGTTGGGGTGTATGGACCATGATAGATCTTTCGTGACGTAGACACCGAGGAACTTGAAGCTCTCGACCCGCTAACTGCAGCCCAGTCGATGTGAATGGTGGCGTACTCGGCCCTCCATTTCCTGTAGTCCACGATCAGATCCTCTGTCTTACTGACGTTGAGGGAGAGGTTGTTGTCCTGGCACCACACTGTCAGGTCTCTGAACTCCTCCCTATAGGCTGTCTCATCGTCGTCATGATCAGGCCTACCACTGTCGTGTCCTTGGCAAACTTGATGGTGTTGGAGTCGTGCACGGCCATGCAGTCCTGGGTGAACAGGGAGTACAGGAGGAGACTAAGCACACACTGCTGATGGGCCACTGTGTTGAGGGTCAGCGTGGCGGATGTGTTGTTGCCTACCCTCACCAACTGGGGGTGGCCCGTCAGGAAGTCCAGCATCCAGGTGTTCAGTCCCAGGGTCCTTAGCTTAGTGATGATCTTCGAGGGCACTATGATGTTGCTAGGCTGGCATTGCAGATGACTCTGCCATGTATTTCAACAGATGGGTCTAGGGGGTAGTACCCCATGCCCACAGAGAAGCGTGCCAGCATGCCAGCTTAGACATTGGAGCCCTTTGTAAGGGTGGATGATGCCAGATTCACAAGTTTCCTCTGGGGAGAGGTTGACTCTGACACCAAGTCAACCGTAGAGGGCCCATGGACTGGGTGGGCAGCTGGCAGAGCAGAACCAAAAGATGCCCGCTTCTCTACAAAGACCCACCGTCAAGTACAAGATGAGCCCCTAGACAGACACACACACACACGCACACACACACACACACACACACACACACACACACACACACACACACACACACACACACACACACACACACACACACACACACACACACACACACACACACACACACACACACACACACACACACACACACACACACACACACACACACACACACACATATACACATATACATATTTAGAGATGCAACAAGAGCATCTCAAAAGAGGCTGTGTGTTTCCATAGTATGTGGTGTGTGTGTGCATGCGTATGTGTGTGTGTATGAGATTGCTGGAGTCCTTGCACATGCCTGTGTGTGTGTGTCACACAGTGTCTGTGTGTGTGTGTGTGTGTGTGTGTGTGTGTGTGTGTGTGTGTGTGTGTGTGTGTGTGTGTGTGTGTGTGTGTGTGTGTGTGTGTGTGTGTGTGTGTGTGTGTGTGTGTGTGTGTGTGTGTGTGTGTGTGTGTGTGCGTGAGCGTGACAGGAAACCCGTAGCACAATGTAAAGAAGGGGAGGGCCAGGAAGGAAGGAAGGAGATCCTGCTTGGGGAGAGGCTGGTCTGGCTGCATGACCACACAGAGACAAAAGCAGAGGAACTCACTCTGACACTCCAGAAAGACTTACCACTGAGGCTGCTTACATTCACACAAGGGGAGGCAAAATATTCCATGCAAACACCACACACCACAGCATCATGCATTGGTTATCATTTACGCCTACATGACTCAAAATCACAAGTTAAAATCGCCAATCTACCACCGCTTACATTCACAAGAGGGGAGGGGGAAGATTCCCAGACCCAGAGGCAAAATATATAGGGTCTTCTTTAGACTGTATATGACTGAATATATAGTCTTCTTTAGACTGTATATGACTGAATATATAGTCTTCTTTAGACTGTATATGACTGAATATATAGTCTTCTTTAGACTGTATATGACTGAAGATATAGGGTCTTCTTTTTGCTTGGATGAGTGTAGTTAATCTAAGCCATAAATCTAAGCCATGTCTTCATTATCAATGTCTGCAGCTTTGAATCAATGACCATTTTTAAAATGTTTTTTTCCCCCAAAACATTCACAGACAAAAGACAGGCGCACACAAACATCAACGAAATCACCCCTGCCCAGACCCACATGCTCCCACCGCCTCAATCTCCACGGCTTGCAAGACTCTATTCCACATGATCTCAAACTGCGCCACTCTGCCCTTCTCTGTCGCCCACACTCTTTCAATATTCAAATAATAATGAATTTGACTCTTCCACTGTCCCAATGACGGACATTCACTTGATTTCCAGTTTTTAAGCAAAAGTTTTCAAAATGATTGACAAGAAAAGTACGGTCGAACCCCCCGGGTATCTCACCGCACCCTCATATAACATGTCTTGAAATATGTAGACAGACGGATTAAAAGTCAATTGATATTGTAAAACTTCTGAAGGCCAACTTTCTAACTCTGCCCATTACTTTCGGACTTTATATCACTCCCAGAAGGCATAAATCACTGAGTCACTGTTAGTTTTACACTTAAGACATGACTCTGCCATTGGCCTGTAGAATATGTGAATTGTGTCTCTTCTATAATAAAGTATGTACATTAGTTTCAACTGGATTTAAGCATACATTTTTGTTAATTGTCATTTTGTTAAAAGTTTCAACATTCCCTACACCTCTTGCCAATATCCGTAATTTTTTAGTCTTGGTTCCAATAGTTCCTTTTTTTCTAAGAGATTGTCAGTTGGATATGCTTTCTGCAAGGATTTATAGAAAACTTACCAATCATACGAGTATCCTTTTCTGTGTCAAATAGAAATCCCTCAACATTGCCCTGATGCCCAAAAGATTTCAGATCAACATTTTGTGTTATAAAACTTTTAAGTTGCAAAATGTCTTTGAAAATGTCTATATTGGTTAGTCCAAAATGGCTTTTTAATTCTGTCATGGATATAATTGTATTTCCTGTTACCAAGTCATTTATGGTTTCTATGCCTTTAGTTTTCTATGTGGGCCAATTTATCTGTGAATTGTGAAAAGCTATCCAAGGATTGTTTCATAGAGTTGTGTTTTTAGGAAGTGATATTGGTTCGTGTAGAATACATTTAATTTTCTTCCATGTTATAGTGTTCTTAACTATGAAGTTCATGTTCTTAGCTTTATTCTTTGAAAACAGACACATGAAAAGATTCTGGGGATGAGCATGTTCATCTTCAATATGTACTGTACCCACTGTTAACAACAGTAAAAGCCTTGGGTGGCGTGTTAATACAATTCCAAGGTTGGAAGGTTCATCCCCATATTGTTATTTATCTTCTTGCTCTTTTGCACCCCAGTATCTCGACTTGCACATCATCATCTGCACATCTATCACTCCAGTGTTAATGCTAAATTGTTATTATTTCGCCTTTATGGCCTATTTATTGCCTTACCTCCCTAATCTTCTACATTTGTACACACTGTATATAGATGTTTCTATTGTGTTATTGACCGTACGTTTGTTTATGTGTAACTCTGTGTTGTTTTTGTCACACTGCTTTGCTTTATCTTGGCCACGTCACAGTTGTAAATGAGAACTCGTTATCAACTGGTTAAATAAAAAAAATAAAAGGTTAAAACCAGCCTCAGACTTTGGGACATGAAAAACTTTCCTTTATATTCTATGATTGTCTTATGGCTGAGTATACTTTATTAAAGAATGTCTTCGGTGGGGTACACCTGTGTGGGGTACACCTGTGTGTAGATTGATGAGGGACATTTTTGGGATCCATTTTAGAATAAGGTTGTAACGTAACAAAATGTGGAAAAAAGTCTAGGTGTCTGAAAACTTTCCCGAAAACACTGTATAAGCATCCTAAGTATTTAACATTGGTCCACTTAAAGGATTGCTGTAGATCATGAGTTATTCTTTTTCTTATTGCCATTGCCATCTACATTAATTTTACACGGTAGGCATTGTTTTCTCAATATTAGTGAGGTATAATCAGGAGATCATCTGCAAATAAGTTTAGTTTATATTTATGTTTACCCATACTGATAACTGTTACGTTTGGGTCCTGTCTAATTCTTTCTGCAAGCGGTTCAATTACCAGTGCAAACAGGAGGAGGGAGACAGGACATCCATGTCTTGTACCCCTTTCTAAAGCAATTTCATCAGATAATGCATTATTTTTGTATATATGTTGTATATTTTTACTTTAGAATATGTAAATACTATTTTTATTAAATGTATTATTTGAGCTGGATAGTTGAAGGCTTCCAATGTTTTGAATAGAAAAGGCCATTCACGACGGTTGAAAGCCTTTTCGGGCATTAACAGCCATTATTGATAAATCTACATCTTGTTTTGTAGCATATTGTATTATACTAAAACATGTTCTTGTATTTGTTTGTAATAGGGGTGTGAACGTTTAAACCAAGTTGGGATCCTTAACGTTAAGAAAAATCCTAAAAACAATGTTTTTTCCCCCACATAATTAAAACCACAGTGCAGGGCCTCCCGGGTGGTGCAGCAGTCTAAGGCACTAAATCGCAGTGCTTGAGGCGTCACTACAGACCCGGGTTCGATCCAAGAAAGTGTCACAACCGGCCGTGACCGGGAGTCCCATAGGGCGGCGCACAATTGGCCCTGCGTCGTCCGGGTTTGAGAGTTTGGCCAGGGGCGCTTTACTTGGCTCATTGCACTCTAGTGACTCCTTATGGTGGGCCGGGCGCCTGCAGGCTGACTTCAGTCGTCAGTTAAACAGTGTTTCCTCCGACACATTGGTGCAGCTGGCTTATGGGTTAAGCGAACGGGTGTTAAGAAGAGCAGTTAGGCAGGTCATGTTACGGAGGACGCATGAGTCGACCTTCGCGTCTCCTGAGCCCGTTAGGGAGTTGCAGCGATGAGACAAGATCGTAATTGGATCGCAATTGGATATCACAAAAAGGAGTCACATTTTTTTTTAATTCACAGTGCAGTTATGATAAAACATTATTTTCTGTGTTAATGCCTAACTAGACTATATGGCTATGAAGGCCTGGGGAAAGTTGTGTAATTTAAATAAAACCGGAGAGGAAGAATATGTGAGGCATGCAAGACAATTAAGGCATTGTGAGATGCAGATTACTATGACATATGGGCACGGTTCTGCCTGCCCCTCCTCTCTCCCTCGCGCTGGCCTGCCTGCTCTTTCTCGTCTAAATCTTTTTCTAGATGTAATAACCCTGAAGAAAGAAAGATGTAGGATCAGTCAAACTGTTATTTAATTCTGATTTATATACATTTCCATAGAAGCTATTAAAATTGCTATTTAGCGAAAATAATTATAACTGGTTTGGCATGTACAGTTGAAGTCGGAAGTTTACATACACTTAGGTTAGAGTCATTAAAACACGTTTTTCAACCACTCCACAAATTTGTTGTTAACAAAGTATAGTTGTGGCAAGTCGGTTAGAACATCTACTTTGTGCATGACACAAGTCATTTTCCCAACAATTGTTTACAGACAGATTATTTCACTTACAATTCACTGTATCACAATTCAAGTGGGTCAGAAGTTTACATACACTAAGTTGACTGTGCCTTTAAACAGCTTGGCAAATTCCAGAAAATGATGTTATGGCTTTAGAAGCTTCTGATAGGCTAATTGACATCATTTGAGTCAATTGGAGGTGTGCCTGTGGATGTATTTCAAGGCCTACCTTCAAACTCAGTGCTTCTTTGCTTGACATCATGGGAAAATCAAAAGAAATCAGCCAAGACCTCAGAAAAAAAAGTCTGGTTCATCCTTGGGAGCCATTTCCAAATGCCTGACGGTACCACGTACATCTGTACAAACAATAGTACGAAAGTATAAACACCATGGGACCACGCAGCCGTTACAACGCTCATCTCCTGGAGATGAACGTACTTTGGTGCGAAAAGTGCAAATCAATCCCAGAACAACAGCAAAGGACCCTGTGAAGATGCTGGAGGAAACAGGTACAAAAGTATCTATATTCACAGTAAAACGAGTCCTATATCGACATAACCTGAAAGGCCGCTCAGCAAGGAAGAGGCCACTACTCCAAAACCGCCATAAAAAAGCCAGACTACGGTTTGTAACTGCACATGGGGACAAAGATCGTACTTTTTGGAGAAATGTCCTCTGGTCTGATAAAACAAAAATAGAACTGTTTGGCCATAATGACCATCGTTATGTTTGGAGGAACAAGGGGGAGGCTTGCAAACCGAAGAACACCATCCCAACCGCGAAGCATGGGGGTGGAAGCATCATGTTGTGGGGGTGCTTTGCTGCAGGAGGGACTGGTGCACTTCACAAAATAGATGGCATCATGAGGGAGGAAAATTATGTGGATATATTGAAGCAACATCTCAGGACATCAGTCAGGAAGTTAAAGCTTGGTCGCAAATGGTTCTTCCAAATGGACAATGACCCCAAGCATACTTCCAAAGATGTGGCAAAATGGCTTAAGGACAACAAAGTCATGGTATTGGAGTGGCCATCACAAAGCTCTGACCTCAATCCTGTAGAGAATTTGTGGGAAGAATTTAAAAAGCGTGTGTGAGCAAGGAGGCCTACAAACCTGACTCAGTTACACCAGCTCTGTCTGGAGGAATGGGCCAAAATTCACCCAACTTATTGTGGGAAGCTTATGAAAGCTTCCCTGAAACGTTTGACCCAAGTTAAACAATTGAAAGGCAATGCTCTCAAATACTAATTGAGTGTATGTAAACTTCTGACCCACTGGGAATGTGATGAAAGAAATAACAGCTGAAATAAATCATTCTCTCCACTATTATTCTGACATTTTACATTCTTAAAATAAAGTGGTGATCCTAACTGACCTAAGACAGGGAATTTTTACAAGGATTAAATGTCAGGAATTGTGAAAAACTGAGTTTAAATATATTTGGCTACGTGGTATGTAAACTTCCGACTTCAACTGTATTCTTTTTGTGAGGCCTCATAGGTGTTTACCAGGTTTATTTACCATAAAATAAATAGCATGCTTTATTTGAGTTTAACCTGTAGTTGTTGGCTCTCTTCAAAAGTAAAAGATCATATTCCTGCTTAAGTTCCAAAAATGTATTTTCTTCTTTACCTTGTAAACTCAGATTAACTCAGATTTAACTCTTGCAGAGTATGAGATTATCATTCCCCTGATGTACACCTTAAAAGCATCCCAAATTATTTTGAGGGTTAGCTTTTCTCTGATGTATATGTCTACATTTTTTTCCAAAGGTCTTCATTTTTCCGTTTACGCATTTAATACATTTTGGGTCTTGAAGATGCACTCTGTTCATTCTCCATATTCTGTCGCTAAGTGTATTTTATTTTGGTGTAATTAAGCATGATACAGGAGAATGATCCAATATCACTATATCATAATAGTTCAATTAAATAAAATCTTAATTTGTGAAAAAAATTTAAGTCTCTCATTCTCTAAGAGCTAATGAATAAAACCTCACTGAAAAGTCAGAAGGTAAATCCCCAAGCCACATGGGAAAAAGAGATAGGTATTTACTTAATTAGCCCTTTGCAACATTTTAAGTGATAAGGGATGTAGAGGTGCACCTAGTGAAGTCTCCACTCCAGTGCTCTGCTCTACCAGATAGTTAATCTCTGCAATCATTCAGCTCTGCCAACAGAGACAAATTTAGTCTAGCGCTCAGGTTCCAAACACACACACACACACACACACGTGCACTAGGGATGGGCGTTTGAAATTATTTTAATATGCATTTTTTGGGGATATCCAGATAGTCGGAAAAAAAGAAAAACAAACTAACATTTAGCTATTAACTCACGACCAATCAGAATGACTCAAATGCACATTGCAGAGGTAAACAGCAGACATGCTGCTTTTCTTCGGTAGTTTGGCTAACAGCAACAACAAAAGAGAAGTCTGATTTTCGCAATGATAGAACTGATTCTGTTACAAAAAAGATTTTCTGGTGAGTGTTTTGCATTGTTCTGTGTCGGGTATTATGGAAACTCCATTAGGTGAGTGTCTGTGATTGCTATTTGAAGTGGGGGAAATAGGACTTCCTGGAGGGCTAAATACCCAGCAGTATGTTAGCTCAATGCACCGTTATAAAAACTACATTCAAAAGTTGGTTTATTAAAATTTGAATTTCAAATGGTATATCCTTGCAGGTCAAAATGTTTCACGGATAATGTAATTTAACAAAGCTTTTTCATTGTTAAAATAGGCCTACAAAGTTTTTTCAAAAATGAACATTCACTCAGGTAATTTGAATATTAACGTTTGTTCGGATATTCGATTAACCGTGCCCATCCCTAGTTTGCATGCGCACACACACACACGCGCACACACAAACAAACAATCGGACAGGAATGCACACAACAGACTTGTAAACACTCCAACTACACACACAACAACTATGGAAAATAAACTTGGGTGGTGATTACATGCTCCTGAACCAGTAGAGGTATGATGAAACCAGTCTATTTATGCCTTGGTTGGTTGGTCGGTTCATCGGTTGGTGTGAGATTAGAATGCAGACAGAGATACCTGCTGCAACTCTTCAGGGGCCTCAGAAGGAGGACGGACAGAAAGAAAAGAACCACACAATGTTTTCGCTGTTTTCACACACTGGAGACACTGACCCAATAGAATAAAAAAGAGAGGACAGGAGAAAAAACATCTATTCTTTCTCTCACAATCTCTGTGCACACACACACTCAGATAAAGACACACAGTGTGTGTAACAAGCCTGCTCTAAACCTTGGGAGAAGAGGCTCTGGGCAGAGCTGAGGATAAGATAGAATAAGATAGAGGGAGGGAGGGAGGGAGGGGATAAAAAAAATCCCCCTCCATGAGAACAAATCTTCTGGAAAAGAACCAGCCCTGTGTGTGTGTGTGTGTGTGTGTGTGTGTGTGTGTGTGTGTGTGTGTGTGTGTGTGTGTGTGTGTGTGTGTGTGTGTGTGTGTGTGTGTGTGTGTGTGTGTGTGTGTGTGTGTGTGTGTGTGTGTGTGTGTGTGTGTGTGTGTCAGGCCTGCCTGATTAGAGAGATAGAGATCTTAATGATGCTGCAAGTAGCACTGGAAAAATACAACTCTCCTTGTCAACAAAGGCTTTGTCCCAAATGGCACCCTTTTCACTATGTAGTGCACTTGACCTATGGGCCCTAGTCAAAAGTAGTGCACTATATAGGGAATAGGGTGCCATTTGGGATGCAAAAAATAATGGATGGAACATATGCAGCCAGTGTTGCCTGTGGGACGGCGGGGTGGAGAGAAGAGAGAGAGAGAGATCCATTAGCTATGGTTTGGTCCAGTGAGAGTAAAGGGGTGAGAGGGTTACAGATGAGAGGGGTCATAGGTGAAAGCAGGAGAGGGGAAGAGACGAGCAGGGGGAGAGAACGGAGGGAGAGGTGATAGTATTAGGTAGAGTGGGGGGGAGGTATGGGTGAGCAGCAGGGGAGTTAGAGGTTTCATCAAGAGGGGCAGGGGGTGAGGAGGTGAGAAGGGCAGGGTGTGAGGAACTGAGAGGGGCAGGGGGTGAGGAGGTGAGAGGGGTAGGGGGTCAGTCTTAGGGCACTGGGTGATGAGGAGCTACGTGACGTGTGTAGTCAGTGTGCCTATGGGTAATAAACAGGACTGATCCGTTCCTCTGCACTCTGCACGACGCGTGAGTGTTTTCCTATCTGAGCAGTAGCACACGTTAGCGTGTTTTCCTATCTGAGCAGTAGCACACGTTAGCGTGTTTTCCTATCTGAGCAGTAGCACACGTTAGCGTGTTTTCCTATCTGAGCAGTAGCACACGTTAGCGTGTTTTCCTATCTGAGCAGTAGCACACGTTAGCGTGTTTTCCTATCTGAGCAGTAGCACACGTTAGCGTGTTTTCCTATCTGAGCAGTAGCACACGTTAGCGTGTTTTCCTATCTGAGCAGTAGCACACGTTAGCGTGTTTTCCTATCTGAGCAGTAGCACACGTTAGCGTGTTTTCCTATCTGAGCAGTAGCACACGTTAGCGTGTTTTCCTATCTGAGCAGTAGCACACGTTAGCGTGTGCGTATGTTTTTATCCGAGTGCATGCATGCGTTTTGATTGAGTAGGGACACACTGTATATCAACATCGTCTGTTGCCGTTTCCAGAACACCAGGGGGCTGGTGGGTCAGGAGGGGGAACAGGGGAGGAACTTAGTGAAGTCTTCAGATTAACCGACAGGAAGGAGAGGAGAACAAGAGGTCGCCACCCTGGGGTCACTGGATGTCCGTCCAGAGGATATGGAGCCCCCATACACACACACACACACACACACACACACACACACACACACACACACACACACACACACACACACACACACACACACACACACAACGTGCTCACCACTGGTCATGTGTGACACACAAAAACAAGATCACCAGCCTGACAGCCCGGTAAACAAACCCAACACAGATTGTGAGTGAGAGAGAGAGAGATCCGAGTCTGTGTTTTCCTCACCAGCCCTGATTTCCCGTCTCAGCTCAAAAACATTCAGATTTACAAGCTTTAATTAATATCAAACTACCACAGGTTTGCCAGCTTTATGGTTTTTCACTGCAGGGAAATGTACTCCGCGGATGACCAAATATACACAGAGCTAAAATAAAGACGTTGATAGAGAGATGAATTATTGAAAAGCCTGCATGGAAAAGTGATCCAGTCAGAGTTTATAGAGTCACATTTAGTTTCACGTTAAATCTCGTTTTACGAGTGGGATTATCAAGGTTTTAAAAACATTACATTTAGGTGGTCAATTTATGGTTCTTTACGGTTCCACAAGCTGTCGCAGCGACAAGGGGAGAGGCAAGGAGGGAGGAGGGTTGCAGTGGGACCACTAATACAGCAGAGCCTAAGGGAATATATTACACAGAGAGTTGCTTCTTTGTCTGCGTCCTAAATGGCACCCTATTCTCTGCAGAGCCCTATGGGCCATGGTCAGAAGTGCATTATAAAGGGCATAGGGTGCCATTTGAGACGCAGTCCTACAAGTCTCACATAAAAAGCTTCCCTTCTCTCCCTCACGACACCCTCTCACTGAAGTCCTTATCATGCAACGGAGTGGGTTTCATTGTCCCCTTCGCTCAAAACCAAAACTGTCAACAATGCCACGGTCACAGCCAGGCCTCCAGAGTACCCAGTAACACAAAAACACCTGCCACAAGAGGAGAAGGACGGGACGCAATTACCAGGAGAGTTTAGTTTACACTCAGTTTACCTTTTCATCCATCCCTTGTTTCCTTCAACCAGACATTTTTTGAAAGACCATGTCATTTTCTTGTCCCTCAGTTGTCCAGAATAAACATGGGCTGTGCCACTAATGGCGCCCTATTCCCTGTGGGCCTTGGTCATTTGAGAAACCTCTCTAAAGAGGACCGGGGGACAACATTAAAAAGTCTCCCATGTTGTTTTCCACTGCCCCAGGCCCCAGCTGTAGGTAGTGTACTGTGGTTTATTGTATTGTGAAGCCAGGCAGGTTGTGTTAGGGTTCAGTAGTTAGGCAGTGAGCGAGTTCCAAATGGCACCCTATCTCCCCATATAGGGCTCTGGTTAAAAGTAGTGCACTATGTAGGGGATAGGGTGCCATTTGGGATGCAGAGCGAGAAGCCTTTAGTTTCCTCTGAGCTGAACTCCAGCAGGCAGCTAGCTACTGGCCGGACGGTGTTTTCATTGTTCCCCTGCAATTCCTAACCTCTCAGGAATTCCTGCCTCTACCAGGAAATATGGTTTACAAGAACAGGCACCAAGCCTAGGCATCCACGTCACTAACCTAACCCCCTTTCCCCCCCTGCACCCTCCTGGTAATGTCTTCCCCTTTGCCCCCTTATACCCCTTTCCCCCCTGACAGATTCTCCTGGCTCTTCCCTCCGGAGTCGGACCGCAACCCCCAAAACAGTCACACATGCCCTCTTGCACCAGAGTCTGAAACTGTCTGCCTGTGTTTCCCAAATGGAAGCCTGTTCCCTATAGTCAGCTACTTTTGACCAGGGCGCATAACCCCTGGCCTGTGTTGAGTAAGAGATGGATATTTGGATGTTAGACATAGATAATCCAGATAATATCAGACCCTTCGTGAGAAAGTTCCTCTCAGATTTCCTGCAGTGCACAAGGTGTGCGGCTGGTGAACTGGAGTTCTTTCTCAAAGCCACGTGACGAGAACATGGATTGTTCACTGTTACTGCAGAGTTGAGGACCTCAAGGATCAGATGCTTGGATGACGTGTGTGTGTTTCTAATGAAGAGCATCAGATGAAAATGATCAGTCAGGGCTCTCTCTCTCCCCAGCCCCAGGTTGTTATTTCATCCCCAGATGATGACACCCCCCCCCCACACACACACACACACACGATAAGAGAGATGAGGAGAAGTAGGCCCATCTCTTTCTCCCATCCTCCCCATGTCTCAGAGAGAGTGCCTTACCTTTCATCAACATCATATGAACCTCTCAGCTTGAACATATTCAGGCCTTGGAGATGGCAAAATGTTACTTGTTTACCACTGAACTGTAGAGCTACAGTAGTTTGGCTGAGCAAATGCGAGGCTGCTTAAAGGAAATATATATGAAACATTTCATAACTACTTGGCAAAATAGCGTAGATAGAAGTATCACTATCGATAATACTGATACATAAATAAACAAATGTTTGACTTCCTGCCAGTGCTTTAGAGCCAGCTCCTTGAATGAATCCCAGTCACAGCACCATAGGGGGGCGGAGGCAGGGGTTGCATTCCCAAAAACACAGGACAGAGAGAGGACACTCCCATGCTATTTGTGATTCCCAGATGGCACCCTATTCCCTACTTAGTGTGCTACTTTTGACCAAAACGTGTGCACTATGTAGGGAATGGGATGCTATTTGGGACATAACCATTGCCTCTATCCATTCCATTCTATCTCAACCCAATTATGGAATGATGGTGGGATGTTTTCTAGGAAGAGACTATTCCAGAAGGATTGCTCTGTATCAAGCTAAGAGTCATTTCTAGTTCCTCGTCTCCCTCTTCTCCCCTCCCTCCCGCTCTCCTTCACCCCACATTTCTCCCTCGATCCCTCGCTCTCCTTCCCTCCCTACATCCCCCTCTCTTTCTCTCCCTCCCTCCATCCATCCCTCTCCCCTTCCCTCTCTCCAGTCCATTGGAGCCATCTGTGGAGCAGAGGGATGGAGGGAGGGAGAGAAAGAAGGAAGGGATTGAAGGAGGGAGAGAAGAAGGCATAGAGGAAGAGGAATGTCTACATACAGAACATGTGGTCTGGGAAATAACCTTCTTAATGACACACAACACAGTGCCTCCAGCCCCACTCCCCCCCACCACCACCATACAGGGAAAGGAAAGCAAAGTCTTGGGAAAGTAATATGGAGGGGAGCCATGGTGGTCAGGATACATAGACACAGTCTAGATCTGGGGCCGTATGTATCAAGTGTCTCAGTGTAGGAGTGCTGATCTGGCACTCCTACACTGTTAGTGTCCATGTAATCGTATTCATTGTGATCTTAAATGCAAAACTGATTCTGAATCAGTTTTCTACTCTGAGACGCTTGACACATACGGCCCCAGTCCTGAGTCTGACCAGTGGTTACCTCCCGGGTTGTAAATGACAGGGTCAAAGGCTTCCTTCACTTGTATGCAGACTTAATAACACATTCATAATCACAAGTTATGAAAAGGCCCAGAGTTCTCCTGTTCAGATCTCCTTAGAAAAACTCCCGGACCTTGCTTATGTATTAAGCCGCCTTCGCTGTCATTAACGAGTCTAGCCAAACATTGTCTAACAAAGTGAGACATAAATAACTCTACAGACAATTCATTTACATTTATAAAATATCCTAACAGCTTTCTCAAGTTGCCTCGCACGCATAGACAGGCATCCAGGACCCAGTGTGCATTTTTAAACAGCAGCGGCCTTCTGTCCTTCCTGCCTTTGAGCCTTAGCTGTTTTCTTAGTAATGCCATTAAGCTGACAGAATGTCATTCTTATGGCCCAGCCAAGTCCTGCATTACCGTTCATGCCAGGCAGCATAGGAGAGTCCACTCCAGAAACACACACACACACACACAGTGGTGTGCAGGAGAACAGCTGTGTGTCAGTACTGGTGGTTTTGATTTTAGGTCCACCTGTGTCTCTGTTGGCACCTGTTTCTGTGTGTGTGTGTGTGTGTGTGTGTGTGTGTGTGTGTGTGTGTGTGTGTGTGTGTGTGTGTGTGTGTGTGTGTGTGTGTGTGTGTGTGTGTGTGTGTGTGTGTATTGGTTCAGCTTTTGGCAAAGAGCTCAACTCCCAGGTATTTGCTGTGGAGGTTTTCAGACCCCTTTTGTGGATGGTATGAGAATCACAATAGAATCATCTTTCAAGTTCGATTGATCACCCAGACACTGTGTTCAAGCCACATTCACATTGCATGAAACTTGCAAAGTCCCAGGGAAACGTATAGTTCTAGTAGGTTCATATTTAACTGTGTATTATTTGTAAACACTTAGATATCAGAAAAATACGTCACAGAATAGATTTAATCACAGAATAATAGGCCTGCATCTAAATCTCTCAGTGGAGTCTTGTTACAATAAAGGAAGCCTTGTCTTTTAAGTAGCAAAAAACGATTATAAAGTTGTATTATTGAAAGAATCTGAGAATAGGATTAAACAGTCACACTGGTCTCAGAAAGTCACAGAGAAGAATGCCTTCCTTTATGCAGTTGCTGCTTTCCTTATTTCTCACACTTAATCTGAAAAGGTAATCTCCTTTGAGAAGAGGCCTAGGCTACAAACTCTGCAGGAAAGAGACATATGCGGATTTTCTGCTGGTAAACCCTCAACTGAGCTAGATAATGAAACCGTGGTTTACTCTGAGATTGACAAATTATAGTTTTAGTTTCACCATCAATGAGATTGACAGGCAGTGCACGACTCTGGTTTTGAGGTGAACCGCATGAGTTCTGCTGCTTGGGAGTCGGAGGACTCCTATGCCCCTTGCATAATAAATAGGCATGTTTGTTGTTTGAACCTGTGAGATTTCCTGCAGCAAGCGAATATATCTGGGAGATATTAAATAGGCTACTTCATTAAATAATACAACTTTATGAACTCACTGAAAGGAACTCGAGTGTCCCGACATAATCCCGTTCAGTCTTCAGAAGTTCGTTCAAAACACACACTCTCAGACGTAGCTGTTTCTCCAAATCTTTCCCGCTTTCGCCTTTCCCGTGTTCTCCTTTGCTTTCATCAGTCATGGTGATAACGCAATTCATGAAGGCGATATATTGTCTGCAGAACGTTTGAAATTAAAAAGTTTAATTCAATTGTTGCCGGAAAAAAGTTTGCAACATGGTTTAAAAGTGGACGTGAATCTCCGTTCACTCACTCACTGCGGTGCAAACGCACTCAGTCCAATGAATAAAATACCCTTTATAGCACACTGTACGAAACAACCAAAACAAAAAAAATCAATTTGACAACTTCGCCGCTATAAACGCTCAAAATTCACGATCAAATGCGGAGACCCTCGCTTAGTTTCACACGCCTGCCTGACTGAGAGAAAGGAAAGCTGTGAAACACAACAGCGGTACGCGTCTGGACATCAGTCAAACTACTTGACTCCTGTTTAGACCTTCATCCCAGTTCCAGTCTCCCTACTCATTCTCGCTCTTCCACCCATAGAGATAGTTAGAGGACGCAACATTGTATATGTCGAATTATGGAGTCTATGAGCAGTGGCAGGGCCAACTCCATTTTAAAGTAGTACATTTTCTTCTTCTACAACTTCTATGAGATTGTAAACAAACTGAAAGGGTGCATACTACCACATGGAGTGTGTTGTTTGAAACGGTATGAAGCCAAGGTTGGTGATTTACTGCAAAAGGGGAATGTTTTCTCACAAGTATAACTAATTGGCTGACCCCCCCGCCCCCCCTGATGATCTGGATGGAATTATGTCATCCTTCCTTAACCCATAGAAAGTCCCACCCAGTTGACTACTTCAAAATGGGGAAAGTCCTCAATTGCGCTGATAAAACAAGCTTTTGTGCACTAGAGTCCTCTATCTATCTCTATGCTTCCACCCAACCACCACCACCACCAAGGAGAGGACAGGAAACCAACCCTGGGAATGGCCGCCAGCAGACCCAGGTTATGTCCCCAATGACATGTCCCTAATGGCACTCTATTCCCTACACTGTGCACTACTTTTGACCAGGATGCATAGTGCACTAAATAGGGATTAGGGTGTCCTTTGGGAAACATCGCAGCCTGCTACCTTCAGACCAACAGTATGGAGGGGAAATGTTCATGGAATGCATGGTAGAAGTATAACACTAACCCAGACAGACTGTTTGAGTTTCTCACTATTTATAGGCCTGCTATCTGGGGTTTAGAAGTTGTGTATTAGCCTAACGCAAAAGTTACATTTAATGTGAGATAGTTATTATTTTATTTTTTTTAATAAATGTACTTTAGTAATTTAGCAAATGCTCTTATCCAGAGTGGCTTACTTGCCATCCGTCATTCAGGGCAGAGCCCCACCTGTTTTGAACCCCACATTTTTTGCTAAAAGAAAATTAAATATAAAAATTGGGGGGGGGGGGTTTCCTGTTTTGCATGTTATTTTGGTATTAATACGTGTCACATATCAGTTTGCATACAATAAAACATTTAAATTAAAAATCATCAGCCTCCATACAAACATGGTCTCTTTTGCTTTCTTGAGTAAGGCAGCTCCAAAATGCAGGTGTTTCAGCCTAGCTCAGTGCTTTCTGTGGCGGTGGGGCAGCCAGCGGAAAATACGGAGCATAGGGGTTAGTAATGTTCTCTAGTTCCGCCGTGATTGTCTCAGTGTTCTGTCACTCATGGGGACACTACATCACTGCCAAATCTAAGGGTACAGCTCGAAAATTCAAGCCCCTTGGGCTTGGGTGCTGCCATAGAGTGGGTGCTGCCATAGAGTTACATTAGAAGTGCCCATCCAAGAAGGCTCAAGGTCATTGGCCACAGATAAAATGACGTCAAATCACGTTATATCTACAGTAGCTTTGATTGGACTGATCATGTCAACATCATACTTTCAAAATCTTAGCTAGCAGTCATCATCATGAATCAAGTCGACAATCTACTGGCAAATATTTTTTATTCCTTGTCATAAGAAGAGAAATAATGAAGAGAAATTATAGATTAAACGTATTGGTGCTCATTGGCAATTGGACAAAAACATTACACAACAAGTTGGAAATCGTAAATTCAACAATGAGTGGTTTGGAAGGAATCAGTGGCTAACTTCAAGCATTGCAAAGCAATCACTAGCCTGCTATTCAGTGGAGTGGGTGTGTGGTCCCAATTCTGAGTTTAAGGGTCTCTTTTCCAAACTAAAATGATAAACATTCCACATTGGCCATACTGTCAATCCAGCATGATTTCAGCTGCACCCAAAACAACTGTTAACTCGGGAACTGGGATATCTGACGTCAGTGAGTTCAAGACAACTGGGAACTCGGGAAAAAACTAGCTCCGACTGGGAAAATACGTTTTGAATGGTCATCCAACTCGGAATTGTAAGTCGGGAACTCGGGCCTCTTTCTAGAGCTACGGCCTGAAGATCACTGACGTCATCATGATTCGACCTTGTTTTTTTCCCCAAGTTCCCAGTTGTCTTGAAAGCACCATAAATCCAGAGAATGCCAGACTTTGATGACAAAGTTTGATGACAAAATTTGCCCACGAAGGACCGCCGCACCACCTTCCTGTTCAAGTGAGCACAGCACAACAAAAATCTATTGTACGCTGCTGCATAAATTATGTAATGTGCCAGGGAAATATGTATACTGTAGCTAAGAAAGTAATACTAAGTGTATGTTGTGTAGTAAGCTGTTAGTAGCCCATGTGCCTCACCCTAATAATTTGGTATATTTTCCCCTTTTAATTTTGCCTACTGTTCTGACTTGGTGGTGCACATGTAGCCTATAACCTGTTTTAGAGAACTGTAATTATTGAATATTGTAAGAGCTTTAATTGTTAGCTTATATGCCCCGTTTATTCATCCTACGGTTCTGACATGGCGTACAGGGAGAACACTGTAAGAACGGCCCATGTTCTGAATTCTGTCACTGTACATTTCAAAAGTGCTGAACAAATAGTTACATTTACTACGTCCGTCCTAGCTTGCTCATTAATTACTTAATTGAAATTACGGATTACCTCTTATCCGCTTGTCACCCTTATGCCATAGTGTGTACATCTCAATTGTCATTAGAAACCACATTTGTTTAAGCAAGTCAGCCATATCACCTATGTTTTTTTTTATTAGGCAGTAAATGAGGATGAATGAACTGCCAGACAAGGCTCCGCTGATAGCCAGGTGTAGCAGTGGTAAAGTGTTGGGACTGCTGTTGGGATTGCTGTTGGGACAGCTTTATGTAGGCCCTAACAGTTTGTGGGCACCGTTTGTCACCGTTATAGTGGAATTAATGTATTGTTTAGTGTTGTGTAGAATAGTGGCTTTGCTGGCATGCACCCCCCCTATTTTTTAGTTTTTGTTTGCCCTACCAAGATTTACATGCTACAATTGCCACAGAGTGCATTCATTTTAAGATATGAGTTTAGACAACCACATATCACACAGTCATAGTAAGTACATGTTTTCCTCAATAATGAAACGGTGGTACTTATCAGATATTTACATACTGGGCTATTAAGTTGTGGGAAGGAATACAATCTACACCACAACTGACTAGAAACAAACATAGTCCTACATTTAGGAAATCGCTAAATCAATATTGGTTGGGAATATATTTTTGTTGTTGTTGCCAGTATGCAGTCTACTATTAATTTTTCATTCACTAAAGTATAGTATCATGTTAAACTTCAGATTAGTGGACCGTCTTGACAAAAAACTTGTGAGAATATTTAGTATATGAAAAGTTCATCATTACCAGAAAAGAGAAGAATTCACACCTCTGAAGTCAGTGTTATCCATTTATAACACTGACTGAATATCAAGGTGATGTGTGAGGTGACTGCAACCTGGACTCAGGGGTAGAAGCAACGTAGTAAATGAATATCCAGGACACTCAAATTAGTTTGATATGTTACGTTTGGTGTGGTATTAATTTGTGGATGTCCATCATCCATTTCATATCATACGAATTGTAATTTGTAACGTATCATATGTTACGCATTACAATTGGTATGATACGTTACAAATTTCAATTCGTACAATATGTTACGAACTTGCAATATGTATGACATGTTACGAATTTCAATTTGTTGTGGCTAAAGTTAGCTATGTTGCTAACACTATCTAGGCTAGGGGTTACAGTTAGGGTTGCTAAACTTTCGTGGAAGCAGTGCACCACAAAGGAAACAGGGGCGCCACCTGGGACGCAGCCAATGTGAGGTAAGGACAGATATCATTACAACAACAACAGCAACATCACACTACTGCAGAATGCTGTAGCCCAGGTACTCCCAAACTGGGGGACGCGCAATGCCGTCGGGGTACGCCAAATATAAATGTGATTCATATAAAAAAAATGAGAATTATGAAAATTGTTTTAAAAATTTGTTTAAAAAAATCTTAACATTTTCAGACAGTCCACTTATATTTTCCAACGGGGCTATACATTTTGGTGAGGTTTTTTTCTCGACTGAGTAGCCCCGTTTCACTGCCAAAAAATTAAATTAAACTATCTAGTGTTCAGCGAAATAACAACACAATGTCAAATACAGGTAGTCTTGTCAAATAATTAACATCCAATCACATTAACGTTACTCTCTCACGGGAATTTCACTAATGGTCCGTATGTAGCCAAACGTAGCTGCTGCTTATGTTGGTATCTGTACTGATGGCGCAAAGCCATGACAGGGAAACATAGTGGAGTGGTAACATGTGCAAGCAGTTGCTCCCGACGCAACTTGGGTACACTGCAGCATCCACCGAGAGGCTCTTGCTGCCAAGGGAATGCCTGACAGCTTGAAAGACGTTTTGGACACTACAGTGAAAATGGTTAACTTTGTTAAAGCAAGGCCCCTAAACGTGTGTATTTTCTGCACTATGCAATGATATGGGCAGCGCGCATGTAAAGCTTTTACAACATACAGAAGTTCGCTGGTTATCAAGGGGCAAATTATTGACAAAATTGAGGCTATGATTAAGAAGTTAGAGCTCTTCTCTGTCTGCATTAACAAGGACAACACACAAGTCTTTCCATCATGGTATGATTTTTTGTGTGCAAATTATCTCAAGCTTACGGACAATGCCAAATGCGATACAGCGAAGCACCTGAGTGAGTTGGGTGTGCAATTACGCAGGTACTTTCCCAAAACGGATGACAGAAACAACTGGATTCGTTATCCCTTTCATGCCTTGCCTCCAGTCCACTTATCAATATCTGAACAAGAGAACCTAATAGAAATTGCAACAAGCGGTTCTGTGAAAATGTAATTTGATCAGAAGCCACTGCCAGATTTCTGGATTGGGCTGCACTCAGAGTATCCTACCCTTGGCAAATCGTGCTGTTAAGACACTGATGCCCTTTGCAACCACATACCTACGTGAGAGTGGATTCTCGGCCCTCACTAGCATGAAAACTAAATACAGACTGCGTGTGGAAAATGATTTAAGACTGAGAAGCACACGCTTCTCATTAACCTGTGGTAAGTTATTCACAATTTTCGATGAACAAATAAGGTTTTATAAGTAATATGGTTAAATAAAGAGTAAAATGATTGATTATAATTATATTATTATTTGTGCCCTGGTCCTATAAGAGCTCTTTGTCACTTCCCACGAGCCGGGTTGTGACAAAAATTCACACTCCTTCTTATGTTTAATAAATGTATCATATAGTGTGTGTGGCAGGCTTACGATGACCCTGGTGCTAGAGGGGGTACGCAGCTGGAGGTTGAATGTTTGAAGGGGTACGGGACTATAAAAAGTTTGGGAACCACTGCTGTAGCCTAATCCTTGATCAATGAACTGTAACACAGTATGCAGGTTCCCAGACCAGCACTACTAACAATCACTAAACACACCATAGTGGTGGTGGTGACCCAACCAGACCTACCAGCATTTCAACCCTACGTAGCATTTCAATAGTGTTGTGTTGCGGAACGCTTAACTATTTCATGATAAGTTACACGAAGCGTTGAATTTGACATTTAGAGTTAAAATGACTGTCAGGTGAAACATTGATCAGGTACAGATACAGAAACAGGCTGGTTAGATTGTTCTGAAACACACAAACACACAAAAGAAAGAAAGAGACCAACACACACATACATTCAGGTACACACTCACTTCAGTGCTTCCTCCCATTTGAATAGGAAGGGGAGTCTATATTGGACATTTTTTTGCCTTGAGCTCCTTTTCTATCTCAACCACAATATTAGGCTAATTTACCCCTTCAATCAGTCTTTTCTTCAGATTAGTGTACACCTACTGTGAATTCCAAGTTGCTGGCCATAGTCTACCTTTATCCTCAATCCTTTGAATTGCTGCAGTTTTATTGTCCATTTGTTTTCATCTACATTGGTTTTGAAACATCCCTGGTTTGTTTTCTCCCTCTCCCCCTTACTCACTCACACACACGCACACACACACACACACACCCACACCCACACACGCACACAGATTTAGAGATTAGTGTGGAGGCATTAGGTCTGCATAACCTCCCGTGGCAAAAGTTAACAAACGTTGTCCAGCTGAGGTCCTAGTCAGGCCTCAGTGAGTTAGGCCTGCTTTTCCTCTGTTGAAACACCCCCTGACTCACACTCACGCTTACACACTCACGCTTACACACACAACAGAGTGTGACCCCTGTAGGAAAGGGGTCCCAAAGCTGGGGTGTCAGGGGACCCACACACACCGTGTGAGTTCTCTCCCTGCAATGCTAACACTGACATGGCGCCTACTCCTTCAGTAATACTTTGGCCAAACTCTGCAGTAGGCCTACCATTACAGGTCTTAGGAATGACCTATGCAAATACCCCGTATCCAACTGGTTAGTACAATCTACCACCTCGTCCTCTCATCGGTTTCTAAGAGTAAAGTGACGTACTTGACTTAAACTTTTTTGGTCTTTGGGGAGCATAGGTCATTCACAAATATCCTTCATCAGGATCGGTTCTGTGCCGTTTTCTCCACTTGCTTCAAGGATTTTATTGCTTCTCTTAGTTGTGCCTCCACAACCTTCTCCAGCTGTGCCTTGACAAATAGAAATGGTATTGTCAGTCAGTGGACTACTGGACAGAGTCTAATGCCATTATGAACTGGGTGGTTCGAACCCTGAATGCTATACCACGGGTATGACAAAACATTTAATTAAGTTGGTAACCAGTTTATAATAGCAAAAAAAAGGCACCTCTGGGGTTTGTGGTATATGGCCAATATACCACATCTAAGGGCTGTATCCAGGCACTCCGCATTGCGTTGTGCATAAGAACAGCCCTTAGCCGTGGTATATTGGCCATATACCACACCCCCCTCATGCCTTATTGCATACTGCAGCTATTGGATTCATTCACCTTATATAACACCTATTATCTGGTCATTACAGTAGGCCACAATAGTGGCGAAACCAGGGGCCGTATGTGTCAAGTTTTTTAGAGTAGGAGTGTTTGATGTTGCACCAGTCTGGCCAGAACAGTAACTTGAAGACAACTGTAAGAGAACCTTGGTAATGTGTACATTACTAATCAGATGGAGAGAGCCATTGGGCACCTGTTTAAGAGGAATCATTACGCCCACATTTACCTGTTTTAGTTCACTGGGTGTGTTGAAGGACTAATCCTTTTAAAGAGGATTTTCACAACCCAAGCTAATGGTTTAATAAGGATTAACCGTAATCAAAGATGTAATGTGATAATTCAATTAGATCCATTTACACAGTTTTTTTCCCAAATAGCACCATATTCCCTTTATAGTGCACTACTTTTGAGTCCTAGTAAATTTTTATCAAATCCAATTTTATTTGTCACAACAGGTGTAGACCTTACAGTGAAATGCTTACTCACAAGCCTTTAACCAACAATGCTTTTCAGTCTCCTGAGGGGGAAGAGGTTTTGTCGTGCCCTGTTCACGACTGTCTTGGTGTGCTTGGACCATGTTAGTTTGTTGGTGATGTGGACACCGAGGAACTTGAAGTTCTCAACCTGCTCCACTACAGCCCCGTTGATGAGAATGGAGGCGTGCTCGGTCCTCTTTTTCCTGTAGTCCACAATCATCTCCTTTGTCTTGATCACGTTGAGGAACACGCACCCCTGAGGGTCCCCCGTGTTAAAGATCAGCGTGGCGGATGTCTTGTTACCTACCCTTACCACCTGGCGGGCGGCCCGTCAGGAAGTCCAGGATCCAGTTGCAGAGGGAGGTGTTAAGTCCCAGGGTCTTGATCTGAACATTGGGTGAGTAGAAAATTGATTCAGAATGTCTGACTATTTAGACTAGAGTATATGCAGGTAGAATACCTCCAAATGAAGACATTATTATAAATATAGTGAGGAAAGCTTTTTAGACATG
This sequence comes from Salvelinus alpinus, assembly GCF_045679555.1. Lineage (NCBI taxonomy): Eukaryota > Metazoa > Chordata > Actinopteri > Salmoniformes > Salmonidae > Salvelinus > Salvelinus alpinus. The sequence goes on along the minus strand of NC_092095.1, from coordinate 28,414,144 downwards.
TCCTCCTGGTTAGTCTAGCTTTCCTATTTGGATCCTAATAAAATACCAAATACCAAGTTTGACAAGCAATGGTATGTGTATTCCATTATCATAGGCTATATTTGTATGCATATAAAACGTACAAACGGATAAGCTGCTATGCAGGTATGCAGTGATGGGTAGTCCTATAGTGAAGTGAAGACATCCGTCATGGGGAAATATAAACCTTGATGTGTGCCGCCCTCTATTGGTCAATGATCATCAATGCGTTTGTGATGAAACTTTAATCAAAGCCAACCTCGATGGAAATATAATATAATTATGCCAATGCCAAAAAATGTTAGACACAATTGTTGTGGGTTCCCTCAATTAAAATGTCCCCAGTAAAGATGTTTTGTATGGGGAGTTTTGGTATTGGTAGTCTCCAATAATGAGTTCGTGAGCAAGCAACTGTATTTGAAATGGCCATTTAATTCAATAGCAAACAAATGTGCTAAATATCAAGCGACTATATATTTTTTGAAGAATTAATTCAGTGGGTGTGGCTTGATCAGGTGGTTTTCGAATGTAATCCTATGAAAACGAAAGTAGGCTACTTTGAGGAAATAGATTTACAACGACGGGCCTTTTACTTGATAGAATTTTCACTAAACCGTTTGCTCAAAATGTCGAGATCATCTGTACTGAAAATAAAAAGTGTAAACGCAGCGAAGGTAAGCACTAACTAATGCATATGTTGTTAATAAGTGTTAAGCGTTAATTTAGCCGTTTTTTTTGGCATCTCCACGATGTAGCTAGCTAACGTTAGCTAGATTAGTTTAGCTTTGCATCGAAGCTATATGTAGCCTAAATCACGTCAATGGACCGAGGAACCTCGCTAGCGTTAATTGGGCTTAATTTTTTTTGTGTTAAATGTGTTAAATGTTACCATTTAATTGTGCGCGAATGGTTGCATAAGAATAACTATATGTTATAACTACACTTTTCTTCTTGCGATATTCTTCTTGCGATATGGCAACTAACTTGTTACATTTTGTTCTGTTACGCACAGCCGTTGTTAGTTGGAAAATTCCCTAGTCATTCTGCCAGACAGCCATTACTTATGCAAAAGCGAAAGCAAAACAAAAACGGTTTCACTGGTTTACTCGATTGAGGGGGCGTTCTAGGCTGTCTTTTTTTACATTTACATTTAAGTCATTTAGCAGACGCTCTTATCCAGAGCGACTTACAAGTACATACATTCATACTTTTTTGTACTGGCCCCCCGTGGGAAACGAACCCACAACCCTGGCGTTGCAAGCGCCATGCTCTACCAACTGAGCTACACGGGACCTACAAGGTCATACCATTGACCTTTTTGCAGTGCGACTAACACCGCCTGAGTTTAGGTGTGTAAAGGTAGTTTACAATAGATTACACAATTATGACACACTGATCCTAATGTGCTTGTGAGTTTAAGTTATTTTATAGTATTAGTTAAGTACACCTATTTCCACATTATGCACCACATAGACAAAGACTGCTTTCCAAACACATAAGACACACCCTCAGCACTCAAATTAACACTTGGACACTTCCGATGACGTGTTATGACGTCTGACGAGTATACACTTCCAGGGCAAGGTAGGAAGGAATGATTTTTAAATGGACCGCCCTTGCCCAGAAATTCGTCACTCGTTCATCCCCAGATGATTGTGTTTTCAGCCACCGGTAGCCTGTGTGCTTTATATGCGCTACAGTCAATTATGATTGCATGTCTACTTATTAACTATATCATTTAATAATATACGCCTACTGTATGATAGCTAGCAAATTAATTGGCTAACTGACGTTAGCCTGCCTAGCTGGAACTTCTGAAGAAGAAAAATGTTTTATTTCTACAATTTCCAAAAGATAACCAAACAAAAACATCATTACTTTTATAAGACGTGCTTGTGCATTAGTAGCACAATTTTTTAAACTTATTTACATTTGTTTTTACTTAAACTTGTATGTTGATTCTATATTGCCATATAGGTTTTTAGTTTTGGCGGACTCTTCTTAGCGGATGTACAATCGTCGAAAATTGAATTATAGGGCGTTTCAGGCCCCAAAGTGAACATAATTGTACACTCGCAAACTCCATAAAGAAACGAGGGCTGTGGGGCTTAGGTTGCAAACTTCCCTTGCTTGGCTAATCATTTGGACCGACGACAAATATGGCTGCGGGCATTCCCCCAAGGGCATAAGGCGAGGGTAAGTGGACGAGGGTGTGTCTTTTATGAGTTTGAAACGCAGCCAAAGTATCTTCTTTTCATCCCTTCGCATTAGGTGGATAACTTCCGCCAGTCTCTGTATCAACAGGTATGTGTTTGCCTTATTGTGTTAACAGATGTCTGCTGGTGCAATTGCATGACCATTTGAAGTAGAAAGGGACATGCCGTTGTGGCATAATGGTGTAGTTAGTTCTTACCTATTTCTGTTATTTTTAGGCAGAGGATCTGTTTTCAAACTACATCCCATTGAAGATCACCCAACTGGACAACCTGCTGAAGGTATGCCTCATTGGTTAGTGGCGTGGCAATTTCCTGTATTACCAAATGAGGAGAGTTACAAACCACACACCAGTCAGAGTTATACTTAAACTTAATGTTTAATAATATGAGCTTTACAATAGCCATTTGACTCTCAGATAAATTCAGTGTCTATAATGAATTCTGAGAGTCCCTACAGTAGAATACAAAGATCTTTTATAGCTAAGATACACCCCTCTCAACTTACATGACGAACCACAGATCTTAGGAACTCTTCACAAAGGGCCTTTTACTTGAGAAAGGAGTATCCTTTAGCCAGATTGCATTCGCTATAAATTATCGCTCAGTTTGGTCTCTAAAACAAGGTTCTAATCTCGTTCCTGGTACTTTATAGTACCAAAACATTACCTCATCCAAGGCATAACTCAATTGTCAACTCTATATACTCCCATCTCAAGTTAAAAAAAACTTCTCCCCACTCCTGGACAAGCTCACTGAGGGGAGTGACTTGCGCACAGACATTGTGGAGTCAAGTAATTGGTTCCCCCTTAATCACGCCATCCCTTCACATGGTTTAACGGATACATTCACATATGAAGACAATGTTCCATCCTGTCTTCTTCACTTTCTGATATTCTGCATAGCACCAGGGACATGTGAAAGACAAGCCTGACCTCTCCCCTCTCTGGGCCCCAAGTGACTGAGCCTTGTTTGAGAAGGGAAAAGTGCAACTGCCAACACTATAGTACAAAGGGATACATTCGAATAAAAAGTATATCACATAAGAATATTATGCAGATATGACATCTTAATTACTTATGTTACCCAACTAATTCTGATTCATCCACCACATTAGTTCACATTCCATGTATCACTGTCTGTTCCCACATTGTGAAATTAACCAACCTTTTCATCCATATCTTGTCCAACTATCTACCTACTTTCCTCTCATCTATCTCTCCACTTCCCTCCCACTCCTCTCTTCCTCTCCTTTATCCCTCCTGCTCTTCCTCCATCCCACTCTCCTTTCCATCTCTCTTCCAGGAGGAGGATCTCAGCATCACAGACCTGTCCACTCTCCATGCTCCTCTAGACATCCCTATACCAGACCCTCCTACTCCAGAGGATGAGGTGACTGGCTATCATGCTCTTCTAACCAAATACAAAATCTGTTCCCAAATGGCACCCTATTCACTAGGGAACTTCTTTTTACTAGGGCCCATTGGGCTACCCACAGGGCTCTGTTCAAAAGTAGCGCACTATATAGGCAACTGGGTGCTATTTGGAACACATACCATATACACTGAACAAAAATATAAACGCAACAAGTGTTGGTCACATGTTTCATGAGCTGAAATAAAGATCCCAGAAATGTTCCATGCGCATGAAAAGCTCATCTCAAATTGTGCACATTTTTAAATATATTTTTTTCCCCCATCCCTGTTAGTGAGCATTTCTCCTTTGCCAAGATAATCCATCTACCTGACAGGTGTGGCATATCAAGTAGCTGGTTAAACAGCATGCTCATTACACAGGTGCACCTTGTGCTGGGGACAATAAAAAGCCACTCTAAAATGTGCAGTTTTGTCACACAACACAATGCCACAGATGTTTCAAGTTAGTGTGCAAATGACATGTTGACTGCAGGAATGTCCACTAGAGCTGTTGCCAGAGAATAGAATGTTCATTTCTCTACCATAAGCCCCTTCAACATTGTTTTAGAGAATTTGGCAGTACGTTCAACCGGCTTCACAACCACAGACAATGTATATGATGTTGTGTGGGGGAGGGGTTTGCTGATGTCAACGTTGTGAACAGAGTGCCCCATGGTGGGGTTATGGTATGGGCAGGCATAAGCTACGGACAACAAACACAATTGCATTTTATCGATGGCAATTTGAATGCACAGAGATACTGTGACGAGTTCCTGAGGCCCATTGTCGTGCCATTTATCCACCGCCATCGCCTCATGTTTCAGCATGATAATGCACAGCCCCATGTCGCAAGGATCTGTACACAATTCCTGGAAGCTGAAAATGTCTCAGTTCTTCCATGGCCTGCATGCTCAGACATGTCACCCATTGAACCTGTTTGGGATGCTCTGGATTAGAGGTCGACCGATTTATGATTTTTCAACGCCGATACCGATTTATTGTAGGACCAAAAAAGCCGATACCGATTAATCGGACGATTTTTATATATATTTGTAATAATGACAATTACAACAATGCTGAATGAACAATGAACACTTATTTTAACTTAATATAATACATCAATAAAATCAATTTAGTCTCAAATAAATAATGAAACATGTTCAATTTGGTTTAAATAATGCAAAAACAAATTGTTGGAGAAGAAAGTAAAAGTGCAATATGTGCCATGTAAAAAAGCTAACGTTTACGATCCTTGCTCAGAACATGAGAACATATGAAAGCTGGTGGTTCCTTTTAACATAAGTCCTTTTAACATATTCCCAGGTAAGAAGTTTTAGGTTGTAGTTATTATAGGACTATTTCTCTCTACCATTTGTATTTCATACCTTTGACTATTGGATGTTCTAAGAGGTACTTTAGTATTGCCAGCCTAATCTCGGGAGTTGATAGGCTTGAAGTCATAAACAGCGCAATGCTTGAAGCACAGCGAAGAGCTGCTGGCAAATGCACGAAAGTGCTGTTTGAATGAATGCTTACGAGCCTGCTGCTGACTGAGCGGTGGTAGGCAGACTGGTCTATCAAATCAGACTTAATTGTAATATAATAACACACAGAAATACGAGCCTTAAGGCATTAATATGGTCAAATCCGGAAACTATCATTGAGAACAAAACGTTTATTCTTTCAGTGAAATACGGAACCGTTCCGTATTTTATCTAACGGGTGGCATCCATAAGTCTAAATATTGCTGTTACAGTGCACAACCTTCAATGTTATGTCATAATTATGTAAAATTCTGGCAAATTAATTACGGTCTTTGTTAGGAAGAAATGGTCTTCACAGTTTGCAACGAGCCAGGCGGCCCAAACTGCTGCATATACCCTGACTCTGCTTGCACAGAACGCAAGAAGGGTGACACAATTTCCCTATTTAAAATAAATTCATGTTAGCAGGCAATATTAACTAAATATGCAGGTTTAAAAATATACTTGTGTATTGATTTTAAGAAAGGCGTTGATGTTTATGGTTAGGTACACATTGGTGCAACGACAGTGCTTTTTTCACGAATGCGCTTGATAAATTGCCTGTTTGGCGAAGTAGGCTGTGATTCAATGACAAATTAACAGGCACGCATCAATTATATGCAACGCAGGACAAGCTAGATAAACTAGTAATATCATCAACCATGTGTAGTTAACTAGTGATTATGTTAAGATTGATTGTTTTTTATGAGAAGCTTAATGCTAGCTAGTACCTTACCTTGGCTCCTTGCTGAACTCGCATAACAGGTAGTCAGGCTGCCACGCAGTCTCCTCATGGAGTGCAATGTAATCAGCCATAATCGGTGTCCTAAAATGCCGATTACCAATTGTTATGAAAACTTGAAATCGGCCCTAATTAATCGGCCATTACGATTTAATCGGTCGACCTCTACTCTGGATTGACGTGTACGACAGCCTATTCTAATTCCCTCCATTATCCAGCAACTTCGCACAGCCATTGAAGGGGAGAGTTTCAACATTCCACAGGCCACAATAAACAGCCTGATCAACTATGCGAAGGAGATGTCGCGCTGCATGAGGCAAATGATGGTCCCACCAGATACTGACTGGTTTTCTGATTGACACCCCTACCTTTGAATAAAAACTTTAAAAAAGATATCTGTGACCAACAGGTGCTGTGCTTATCTGTATTTCCAGTCATGTGAAATCCATAGATTATGGCCTAATTCATTTATTTCAATTGACTGATTTCCTTATATGAACTGTAACTCAGTAAAATCTTTGAAATTGTTGCATGTTGTGTTTTTATATTTTTGTTCAGTATAGATCAACAGGATTGAATGGTTTGACTTGCTTTACTTTAACCGCTTGGCACAATTGGGAGCATAGGGCATCCACCATGATGCTCCACCTCACTGTCTTCTGTGCGAGGGCTTTTGTCTCTAGCCAGGAGATCCCCCACTTTACTCAGTTCCTGTAGAGTGGCGCGTCTCTAGTTGGTTTTTGGCCTTCTCTGCTGGGGAAAGCATTTAGGTTTGAATAGCAGTTAGCTCATTCATTATAAGAGTATCATATACACTGTATTCAGACCCCTTGATTTTTCCCCCCCCACATTTTGTTTCCCCGTCATCAATCTACACACTCGCATAATGACAAATCCAAAACTTTATTTTAATGTTATCAAATTTATGAAAAATAAAAAACTGAACACATTTGCATTAGTATGTGGACTTTACCCAGTACTTTGTTGAAGCACCTTTGGCAGCGATTACAGCCTCGAGTTTTCTTGGGTATGATGCTACAAGCTTGGCACACCTGTATTTGGGGAGTTTCTTACATTCTTCTCTGCAGATCCTCTCAAGCTCTGTCAGGTTGGATGGGGAGCGTCGCTGCACAGCTATTTTCACGTCTCTCTAGAAATGTTCGATCGGGTTCAAGCCCGGGCTCTGGCTGGCCCACTCAAGGACATTGAGACTTGTTCCGAAGCCACTCCTGCGTTGTCTTTGCTGTGTGCTTAGGGTCGTTGTCCGGTTGGAAGGTGAACCTTCACCCCAGTCTGGGGTCCTGAGTGCTCTGGAGCAGGTTTTCATCAAGGATCTCTCTGTACTTTGCTCAGTTCATCTTTCCTTCAATCCTGACTAGTCTCCCAGTCCCTGCAGCTGAATAACATCCCCACAGCATGACGCTGCCACCACCATGCTTCACTGTATGGATGGTGCCAGATTTCCAACAGAAGTGACGCTTGGCATTCAGGCCAAAGAGTTCAATCTTGGTTTCATCAGACCAGAGAATCTTGTTTCTCATGGTCTGAGTCCTGTAGGTGCATTTTGGCAAACTCCAAGCGGGCTGTCATGTGCCTTTTACTGAGGAGTGGCTTTTGTCTGGCCACTCTACCATGAAGGCCTGATTGGTGGTGTGCTGCAGAGATGGTTTTCCTTCTGGAAGGTTCTCTGGAGCTCTGTCAGAGTGAGGCCCTTCTCCTCTGATTGCTCAGTTTGGCCGGGCTCCCAGCTTTAGGAAGAGTCTTGGTGGTTCCAAACTTCTTCCATTTAAGAATGACAGAGGCCATTGTGTTCTTGGGGACCTTCAATGCTGCAGAAATGTTTTGGTACCCTTCCCCAGATCTGTGCCTCGACACAATCCTGTCTCTGAGCTCTATTGACAATTCCTTCGACCTCATGGCTTGGTTTTTGCTCTGACATGCACTGTGACCTTGTATAAACGGGTGTGTGCCTTTCCAAATCATGTCCACTCAATTGAATTTACCACAGCTGGACTACAATCAAGTTGTAGAAACATGAAGGATAATCAATGGAAACAGGATGCACCTGAGCTCAATTTCGAGTCTCCTAGCAAAGGGTCTGAATACTTATGTAAATAAGGTATCGTTTTCTTTTTTTATACGTTTGCCAAAATTTCTAACCCTGTTTTGTCATTGTGGGGTATTGTGTGTAGTAGACTAATGATAATTTTTTTGATTTAATACGTTTTAGAATAAGGCTGTAATGTAACAAAATGTGGAAAAAGTGAAGGTCTGAATACTTTCCGAATGCACTGTATATTTGACATGGTAGGCAAAGGCTACAGATTGACTAATTTATTCTCCCTCCAGGAAATGGAAACTGACAAGAATGATGATGATGAGAAGAAGAAGAAAGGTAAGAGACAGTGGCCTTCATTTAGGAGTGGTAGTTGCCATTCCTTAGCTCAAGACCAATTATTTTAAAATAGGCTTCTAAAATAATTCCAAGTAGTGGGTATTTTATTATTTTACATAAATGTATTTTATGTGGATGCAGGGGGTGGCAACTTACCAGTTGGTGTTGTTTTTCCTTGTTCTCTTTCAGCTCCAAAATGTGGCTTCATCAAAGGGAATGAGAAGATTGTGAAGCTGCTTGACAGAGTCAAACCAGAGATCCTAGCACTGAGGGAGACAATCATTACAGTAAGAACTATACAGAGATCCTACCACTGAGGGAGACCATTACAGTGAGAATCATACAGAGATCCTCGCACTGCGGAAGACCGCCATTACAGTAAGAATTAGACAGATGTCCTAGCACTGAGACCATTACAGTAAGAATACAATAAAGCAACAGGGACCTCTTGTGGTCAAATGAGATGCAACGCTCTGATACAGGCTGGTGAAGGTTTAAATTTACTGTAGCAGTCATTGGTGTTTATCTTCTTAGGTGTCCTGCTGGATTCAGCATCTCATTCCCAAAATAGAGGATGGGAATGACTTTGGCGTTGCAATCCAGGTAAATGGTCAACACACGTATGTTTAAGGTCAAGTGGTCGTTCATGAAAAACATTAAACTGGTACAGATGGAATTGTATTCTCCTGAAGTTTCATTAAAATCGACATTTTCATGTGTTACTTCCAGGAGAAAATCTTGGAAAGAATAACTGCAGTGAAGACCAAAGTGGACGGCTTCCACACCAACATTAACAAGTATGATAGCTTTTCATACGTTCAAGTAACTTAGAGCAGTTGAGGTTATCATACATTGATCCTACATTTGACAATAACCTTTGACAAAATAGATATACATTTCACAATAACTTTTGGTCCTTCAGGTACTTTTCAGAGAGGGGTGATGCAGTGGCTAAAGCCTCCAAGTTAACTCATGTGGTGAGAATTGGCATTTGTAGACACTACCCAATTTTGTATTCAACTGACCCGATGTCTGACACATGCCCTTCTCTTACTCATCCCCATATTTCTTCTCCTTCTTCCTGTTATCAGATGGACTACCGCTCTCTGGTCCATGAGAAGGATGAGGCTGTTTACTCTGACATCAGAGTCATCCTTCTGGACATCCGTGGCTTCTATGTGAGTGACCCTGTTCCCTATATAGTGCCCCTTATGGGCTCTGGTCAAACGTAGTGCACTAAATAGGGAATAGGGTCTGTTTTTAGATCTCTAAAGTGAACTAATGTCAAGATGAAACTACGTCCCACAACTTGGTTTGTTTTAGGTCCAGCTATAAACCTCCAACCCCAAAGATAATCTCCAGTGTACTGTAAAAGATGCAAGAGCACTTACTTCAATGTTTCTATTTGTGTTTGTGTGCTACAGGCGGAACTGTATGACATCATCAGCAAGAACCTGGAAAAAGTCACTAATCCGAAAGGAGAAGAAAAGCCCTCAATGTACTGAGATACACATGAAGGGGGAGGAATGAAAGAATAGTCAGGCTCAACGATGTGACATTTTTCAGGGGTATACTAAAAGATGGAATTTAAGTATTGTTGGGACTGGCCAGCCAGGCTATTAGACCACAGTTTGTAATAACCTGGGTGACATTGTACTATGCCATGCGATATTTGAAATGAGGGAATTTAGCTAGCGGGCTAGTTTGGCACATTTTCTACTAGCCTCAGGCTAGCAGACTTGTTTAATTTCCATCCTTGGGTATCCTACTATACCAATCAGTCCTGTTTGTACATCTGCAACAAAGCTGCTTGGCTTTGTCCAGATTTTTCAGTTTTTTTTTCATGCTAATAAACGCATCTTTAATGTTTAACACTGAACCTAGAGACTAATTTTGAAAACTTCCAGCGGACTTCTAGGGAAGACACACCATAACGAACGTCGTCCACGCAGTAGAACTGTGGCGATTTTTAACAAGTAAAATCATTGGGAAATTAACAGAAAGTGACGGCCGGCGTTCTGTGGTCAAAGGTGAGAGGACACCCGTCCGCTAGGCATGGCTGACATTCGTGTTGGTCTGTCTTGTCCTTTTAGGAGCTACAAATGAACACACTGGGGGTTGTTTATTTCCAATGACACTTGATTCTGTGATTTATTTATAAGAAAAAATGTGTAGTTCCACTACATGGTAAAAATGGTTTACATGTCAAAGGTCAAACCAACTGTTGCTCTGTACACACATTATCAAGGCTTCATTAGGGAAAACACTTGTTACAAAAATCTTCTCAAAACTGAAAGAAAGAACCCAAAATATAACATTATCACAAACTGGTTAAAGAAAGTACTGATGAGAAGGCAAGTATACATCCACAAGAACATGAAAAAAGCCTTTGCTTCTTTTTTCATACTTCAGGCCCTTCGCCTCCAGGTATGAGCTAGAACAGAAGAAGTAGTGACAATATATCATGCAGCAAGTGTTTGATAAGTTCAGCTTGAAATACCACTACCTGCGCCATCGAATTGCAAGAGGGCAGTCACGTGTATTTGCGAAGACAAGATCAAATACCGGTGTGTGGGCTCGTGTGGAAGGAAGCATTACTGTTAACCCTTTAACTGTATCTAATTGAAAAACATGTTGAAACAATTATTTCACCTTAAATTCCTATTACTAACAACTCAAATGAACTTCCAATAGTATTTTTTATCTACTTGATGTTTATTTTGGAATCAACAGAGCTCTCTACCAGGTGGTTGAGAAGACAAACAGTCATACCAGCAATGCCATACTCGAATGGCAATTTGCATAGCATTTTTAGTAATTTCAACAATATTACAAAAATGACTTTAGGTCTGCTTTTATAGGTAAGTATTAGCTAAGCATTGTATATTAAGGTCACATTGTGGCAATTGTGTATGTCCAAACATGAATATTCAATTACATTGAAATTAATGCATTTTCAGGTGGTGTTTTCTGGAATGTCCTTCAAAATAGTTTATTTCAAATGAGCCAGGTTCTTCCACATCTTCAGACTACATTTTGAGATACTTAACAATGTGCAGTTTTTTTTATTACTGTAGTAGTTATTTTATAGGTCGACCTTAAATGTGAATATTGATTAATTGACCCTATTGGCCATTAAATGTGCTTTAACGAATTGATGTTGCCTAATATAGTTTTGTCAACAATTTATATTTGAACCAAAATAGGTATTTTTATAGAAAGATGTATGTACCCTATTCTTAGTCCACCACTTTTACTGACAAAATGTAAAAAATAAAATAAAAAATAGCAGTTAAACTATTTATTTTCATATTCCTACTCTTCAAGGTCTCTACTAACAGGAATGGTGCAATATTAATCCCTCACCAACTGAATTCCTGCCTTTTATCCCATATTCTTTAGTGACTGAGTTTTCTTATAGCGCTCTAAGTGGGCAAAGTTAGAGTGCCACAACACTGAACCGCAGGAACTCAAAAATATACAAAATTATGTAAAGTGGTGCTGGGGGAGTTGACCAATTAAGTTCAAGTGTAGGTTGTTTTCATATCCACTTATAAATCCATTGTCAAAACATGCTCTACCAGCCGGTTGAGAATAGGCTTAAAGTTAAGCAAGCAGCATGACCTCGTTACACCTACCATGGTGATGTTGTTGCCGTTGAGTAGGATCTGGTCCAGTTTGGTTATCCTTCTTCCCTCCGGTGTGATTTCACTAAAATACACAGTCATTAAGGAGAAGGATAAAACATGTCCAGAATCATCAGATCTGAAAGGATTTAATGGGTGAAAGTACTTACAATTCTGTCACGTCCTCCAACACCATGTCTGAAGCGGTGGGTGAAGGATCAACTGTATATTTACTGACAATATACACTGAACAGAAATATAATAGCATGTAAATCGTTCGTCCCATGGTACATGGGCTGAAAAAAGTGATATCAGAAATGTTCTATATGCACAAATTTGTTTACATCCCTGTTATTGAGCATTTCTCCTTTGCCAAGATAATCCATTCACCTGACAGGTGTGACATATCAAGAAGCTGATTAAACAGCATGGTCGTTACACAGGTGCACTTTGTGCTGGGGACAATAAAAGGTCACTAAAATGTGCAGTTTTGTCACACAGCACCATGCCACAGCTAACTGCAGGAATGTCCACCAGAGCTGTTGCAAGATAATTGAATGTTAATTTCTCTACCATAAGCTGCCTCCAACATCGTTTTAGAGAATTTGGCAGTACGTCCAACCGACCTCACATCCGCAGATGGCGTTGTGTGGGTGAGCGGTTTTCCGATGTCAACGTTGTGAACAGAGTGCCCCATGGTGGGGTTATGGTATGGGCAGGCATAAGCTACGGACAATGAACACAATTGCGTTTTATCAATGGCAATTTGAATACACAAAAATACTGTGACGAGATCCTAAGGCCCATATTTTTATGCATCTGTTGGTCACATATACCATATCTGTATTCCCAGTCATGTTTAATCCATAGATTAGGGCCTAATGAATTTATTTCAATTGACTGATTTCCTCATATGAACTGTAACTCAGTAAAGTCAATTAAATGATTGCATGTTGCGTTTATATTTTTGTTTAGCATAAATGACTACAGTAACAATGTTTGAATTGAATAGATTGCAAAACTACTGCTAAAGTGCAAAACCTTCATTAAAATGAACGACAAATAATGAGACGTTTTGTAGGACATTTCCAGAAAGGATACTGACAAAATCATCGAAACCCAACAGGGTGCCAACAATTTCTTTGTCGTTTTTCATGACAATATGGATTCGGGAACCTATACATTTGTCCACGAGCTCTGGAAGAGAACACAAAGAGGATATGTTGAAATCACATGATTACTTGCATGACCTATATCTATCCTACTCTGCCTTTGTAAGGTCTTTGAAAGCCAAGTTAATAAACAGATTACCGACCATTTAGAATCCCACTGTACCTTCTCCGCTATGCAATCTGGTTTCAGAGCTGGTCATGGGTGTACCTCAGCCACATTCAAAGTCCTAAACGATATCATAACCGCCATCGATAAGAGACAATACTGTGCAGCCGTATTCATCGACCTGGCCAAGGCTTCGACTCTGTCAATCACCACATTCTTATTGGCAGACTCGACAACCCTGGTTTCTCAAATGACTGCCTCGACTGGTCCACCAACTACTTCTCTGATAGAGTTCAGTTTGTCAAATCGGAGGGCCTGTTGTCCGTACCTCTGGCAGTCTCTATGGGGGTGCCACAGGGTTCAATTCTCGGGCCGACTCTCTTCTCTGTATACATCAATGATATCGCTCTTGCTGCTGGTGATTCTCTGATCCACCTCTACACAGATGACACCATTCTGTAAACTTCTGGACCTTCTTTGGACACTGTGTTAACTAACCTCCAGCTTCAATTCCATACAACTCTCCTTCCGTGGCCTCCAACTGCTCTTAAATGCAAGTAAAACTAAATGAATGCTCTTCAACCGATCATTGCCCGCACCTGCCTGCCCGTCCAGCATCACTACTCTGGATGGTTCTGACTTAGAATATGTGGCTCTATGGCCTATTTATTGCCTTACTTCCCTACTCTTCTACATTTGCACACACTGTACATAGATTTTTCTATTGTGTTATTGACTGCACATTTGTTTATGTGTAACTCTGTGCTGTTGTTTTTGTCGCACTGCTTTGCTTTATCTTGGCCAGGTCGCAGTTGTAAATGAAAACTTGTTCTCAACTGGCCTACCTGGTTAAATAAAGGTGAAATAAAAAAATAAAAGGGGATTTATGGTAGCCTTGAAAGACGCTAGAGGGCGCTATTATTCACTATCGTCTGGACTCAATGATACACTCATGTCCCCCGGAAACCACTTCGTACATAAAACATTCTCCATTCAGGCTGCATAGGTGTCGTTTCCTCAACGTGATTTAATGGTCCGCCAGCTTAAAAAAGGGGGAAATATGCCTACCGTCTTAATAAAACACAATTTTCCACCACCATTTTCGGATTTTCTGACAATTTACGAATGTTGCATACCAAGTTCAGCCAATCTTTTGTTTACCCTTGGCTGTGTTCAACATCGGGAAGTAGCATTAGTCACTCTAGCACAGTGGTGGAAAATAGTGTTTTATTAAGACAGTAAGCATATTTTTCAGTTTTGTTTTTCACCAACGGGCCTTTCAATCAAGTTAAGGAGGAAACCGACACCTTTGCAGCCTGAATGGAGGATGACTTATGTACGAACCGGTCGCCAGGGGACGAGTGTTTTACCGGCAGTGCAGATGTATGTATGACGTCATTGAATAATAGCGCCATCTAGCGGTTTTTAAGATGAACTTGTCAACCCCAGGTAGCCCAGTGGTTAGAGCATTGGGCCAGTAACCGAAAGGTTGCTAGATTGAATCCCTGAGCTGACAAGGTAAAAATCTATTGTTCTGCTCCTGAACAAGGCAGTTAACCCACTGTTCCTAGGCCGTCATTGTAAATAAGAATGTGTTCTTAACTGACTTGCCTAGTTAAACAAAGGAAGAAAAAAAAAGTTACTTTATTTGGCAGTTAAAGGTGCACTATGCAGAAATTGCTCCACCATTTCCTGGTTGCTAAAATTCAAATAGTTCACCTAATTTCAGTTTCTGACAAAACAAGCAAGCATAGTGTAGAGAATTATTGTACCATCGTCAAATATCTTTTCCATAACCAACATTTTTATTTTTCATCTGTTTGAAGCTGGTGTACAAAACCAAAAGACGCAATAACGAACAGGAAGCATAGAAATAACACAGAGACCAGATCTACCGCTTCTTAGATTGCTTTCAATGAGAATGACAGATCTATAACCCATTTCTATGGGAATTTAGTAGGGTCACCCAAAAAGTGACATATTGCAGCTTTAATATAGTCCTTTTTTATTTAATCTCTTGAGATGGGAAAACCTGTTTATGAAGTTGAACATATGCTCTTTATGACAATGTTAAAAAGAGGTGAAATCTTTTTCATATTTTTTTTAAACCAAATTACACTTCTCAAAAGGCACTGAATTGATGGAACGACCATGTTACCACAGAACAAAAATCGTTACATCTAACATGTAGAAATTGTTATAACATTTTGTAACATTAATTGAGGCAAAAAAAAAAGATGTGCAGCATGTGTCCCTCCCTTCTGAACAGTTTTAACGTTGGTTTGAAGTTTCTATATGATCAAAGAGTTATTGAAATTTGAATAGTTTGATCATGCACTTCGTTGATGGTCCCTAACTTGTTGCGTTGACCATGCGCTAGGCTGCCTACACCGTTGCTGTGCGATTATTTAAACTCGGGTCAGAATCGGGGAAAATTAAAACCTGTGAAATGTTGTACACATTTTTCTTTCATAAAGAGCCTAAGGTCTGTAGCTCAAATCGTTAACGAGCTACTGGTGTTTGAACGTCCGAATGTCGAATCTCAAACCAACTTTACCAGTGCTATACCTTAGCAATGCGGACATGCTACTGCTAACATGACTCCTGCATTTCATATCTGTCAAACCTGTAACTGTCGCAACACGACTTCAAGCGTTAACAACGTACTTGGTATCTGTAAAGCTAGCTGGACATTAAAATTATTAACAAAATCAAACAAACCAAGTGGGAGCAACTGTGATGGATTTGTAGCTGGGGTGGCCGCCATGTTTAGTTTGAAAAAGACGGAAGTAATCGACTGAAAAATGGACGATAGGAATCATCAGACTACAACAGTCGAACACAGACGGTGGTACCCGTCGTTGGGTGCGACGCAGATTCGGTCTGTCCTGCTGAGTCTTCACCCGACAAAAGTCCAGTGTTCATGTTGCAGCAGTGTGTAGGAGGGAGATTTCTAGATGTGAAAATGTGCAGAAGGGCATGAGACAAGGGAATGTCTATTATCGGTGGGAAAAGTGTGTGTTAACTGTAGGGGTGCCCATGGTGCTGGAGATCAGAGGTGTCCGGTGAGAGAAAGGCAGGTTGAGGTTGCCAGGATCAAAGTGGTACAGAAGGTGTCATATGCTGAGGCAGTGAAGAGTGTAGTAGAGGAAGATTGGTCCAGGGCGAGGGATCCTAACGATCCCTGTGAGTAGGCCATGGCCAAAAGAGAGTGATAGGAATAATATGTACTTCAGTAAGGTTGGGTTCTTTAGCGTTCATAGCCATGGTTATCAACTGTACTGCAGAAATGGAACGTAAATCACAGAACATAAATGTTGTGGTGGCAGCTGCAGAGAAGTACTTTGGGTGTACGAGATTTTACTGCAGAAGAGTTAGGTGTGTTTAATTAGTGTCCTGTCCTCACAGGCTGCCCCCCTGGTGTAGGATCAGATAGGGCCAAGTAGTGGAAGGTTGTAATGGGTGTAGGTTTCTTCCCTTTTCCTAACCTTTTTGTGTCACAGTGTAATGCATGTACACTCCAGAACAGTAGGCGGAAACACAGGGCTAGATAAGAGAAACAGATTAGTAAGGAGGCCGACCGGCCTTAAACTCCACTACAGTAGGTGGCGGTGTATGCACATTTCAGTTGGTTGCGATCCGCCAATACAGATTTAAAGAAGAATTGCACTCATTTCTATTTTTACTCCAGCGCTGCGCTGTTTTGTATTATGATAAATACATTTTTAAAGGAAATAATCATTTAATAGCCCAAACAGAACAGAAAAAAAGTTTACGTGATGCATTCAGTGGGCCAACTCATGTAAAACACTGGTGAAATCAATACCCAAGCGATGGCGCTACATTTGAGTGACGTCATCCTACTACTGCAACCTGACTGGAACAGACGAAGAGGAAGAGAAAATCCATTGCGTTGATTGTGTGACTGCGGACGTTGATTCGAGGAGCAGAAGCAGCACCGCCCGTTCCAACCCTGTTTACATTGATCTCTCAAGTGAAAAACAACACATAACTGCCCAAATATCTGCGGCCATGGAGTCGCATGGCAAAGAGGAACTCAAGGGACCAGTGTTGCATATCGTGGTGGTCGGATTTCACCACAAGAAAGGCTGTCAGGTACGTCAAGCTTGGGTGGCATGCTAACTAGCTCCTTGTGCCAGTTTTTTTTCGTAGCAGAAAATGCACTGGAGAGCTGCTCCTACTAGGCTACACAACACGTCGAGCATTGGGTAATGCCTGAGTGAGGGTGCGAGTCAAATGGGTATTTGACTGATCAGCAACAACAACCCACCCAGGGACCGTTCCTGTTCTGTTCTACCGACCAGTGGTTGACAGACACACACTGCTGCTTGGAAGGAAGTCATTGGTCACTTGTTGCTTATGGAAGAGCACTTATGGGGTAGACCAGGAGGGTATTACTAACACAGCATCTTCTTTACATAGCTAACACAGTTGTAAACAATCAGAGACCACCTTGTTGGTTTACCTACAATTCATGGTAGTGCATGGCGAAGTTAGGCTTCATCACAACTATCTAGATTTATATGGGCCCAGAGGCACACTGATAACAGGCTTATATGTAAGAGATGGTATGATGCCTGTGCACCATTTATCAACTGCAATCAATGCCAAGTACTGAAACTGTGCATTCATTTGCACTTTTAACTGACATGAGATTTCATCTGAGATCTTGTCTCTCCATGGCTCAATAACTCACTCTTGGCCAGAGTTTTGTATTTCATCCTGCCAATGTTTGCACTAATTGCCTATACTGTACTGCCTCAGTTCTGTGACTGTTAAATAACCTATTATTGGCAAATCCAAAGAGATATCCACAGTCACAGCCTGCAATGTTGTAACTGTGGTTTTGGTTTTTAGGGATTAGGATAAAGTTTAGAGAGTCACTGTCAAGTGAAGGAGAGCTTGACAGACACGCTGCATATAATGTTCATAACAAGGCCTAAGGACAGTGTTTACACCTGGTTAGTAACCTAGTGAAAGGGTGTGTGTGTGCGAAATTAACAGGGACAAGAAGATTATTGCAATAAACTTGAGTTATTATCTACAGAGCTTCTGAAGAGGAGGGGCTATCCCTCCAGAGGTACACAAATAGGCCAGCAGTCTCCCATAAAGAACGGATGGGGAGATTTACTGCACATGTTTTCAACAAACACAATTTGCCCACAGGCCTTGCTGTATGTGTGTGAGTTATGCTCATTAGCTCCTGCTCAATAAAGTAGCCCAGCCTACTGCACGCACATAAGTCTTTATAATTTTTAAAAAAAATAACAGAAAATCCTAGGCTCCGACTTGTTTTGCATTGCAGCCACAGACTGGAAAAAATATTCTTCTTCAATTAAATTTATATTAGGCTCTGTCAGTTTCTGTTCCGTTAACGCCATCTTAGCCATGTCTTAGTGCCCTACCTTTAATGCACCACAGAGCCAACAGCCTGCTGCAAGAAGTTCAACAAGACAACAACGACCACTTTGTGTTCTGTTTCTTTGTTACTGGCTGCTCTCCACCTTACTGCCTGCCTGCCCCTTTGTCCTGAAGAAAGTCTGCCTGTTTCAGAGCTCTCGGAGACCCAGCTGCTGCTCATTCTGACAGATGGATAAAAGGGGGTTGTGTGTGTGTGCGTGACAAACGGGCCCAAACCCACCCCCTTTCCCTTGTGATCACTAGCACCAAACCGGTTAAAAACAGACCAGACCAGACAGAGGATTTTCTTTGTCAGGTAATAGCCTAGGTGTTCGCTCGAGGGGTAGGCTGCATCTCAAATGACACTATTCCCTTTTATAGTGCATTACTTTTGACCAGAGTCCTAAGGGTGTCTTGTCAAATGTAGTGCACTATATAGGGGATATGGTGGAATTTGGGACACGGACAGGGAGGTGGAGTGGTATTGTCTTGTTACCTGATAGGAGACCTACTGGGTTAGACTGGGTATCACTAGATTAGGTTCTTGTCTTTCTGGCAGGGGGGCCTCGCTGACTTTGTCTCTCTCTTGCTTTTTCTCTCTGTCTATCAATTCATTTCAAAGAGGCTTTATTGGCATGAGAACATATGTTTACATTGCCAAAGAAAGTGAAATAAACAAAAGTGAGAAGAAACAAAAATCTCTCTCTCTGGGACCTGGGTAAAAGTAGTGCACTATATAGGGTATAGGTGCCATTTGGGATGCATCCTTGGTGTGGGGTATCTTAGAGCCTCACTCCCCCTCCCCTCAGAACTGCAGTTAGGGAGAGAGAGACCTCTCTGTGGGGGTAGTTGTGTGGGTCCTACACCTCACCTGTTCTTTCGTGGCACTAGAGAGCCTAGATGACACCTGTCTGTCACGTGAGTGGCTCTGTCAATAGAGGGATCAATGATTGGTGTAGGGACTGGGGAGGGGACATGGTGCTAAGGAGAGTGAGAGCTCTCTGGTTTCTATTGCTCCATGGTCAAAAGTAGTGCACTACATAGAGAATAGGGTGCCGTTTGGGGCTTACTCCCAGTTATTTTATTGCCTTTTTCTTAACTGCAAAAATATGGCCCTACAGTTTCACAATTGCAACAAATCATCCTGGACTTTTGATTTGCACAGCACCAATGGCATAATTCCTTAGCAAATGTAGCCAGTATAAATGAGCAATTGCATAATAATTGCACATTACATATTATGTACTATTTGCCAAGGTTGTGGTTATTTGGCCTTTGGCCTGACCAAAATAGTAAACACAGCCAGCAAAGTAATTGGTCGACCACCGGCACATTTGAGCAGTCTGTTCAACAAGGCAACCAGAAAGAAGGCACTGGCTGTCGATGGCTGGCGGTTCAGAATGCCCATGGCCAAGAAAAACGTGTTCAAACATTCCTTCGTTCATTGTGCTGTTGGACTACTAAATGCAAAGTCAATTGTATCAGTACATGTACTGATCTATCCAGTGCAGTTGGGACAGCGGTCAGTTGTGAGTGAATGTATCAATGTCCTCTATGTTGGTCGTGTATGTAACATGATGGACTGACTGGTTTAAATGTGATGATGTATCAATGTCCTCTATGTTGGTCGTGTATGTAACATGATGGACTGACTGGTTTAAATGTGATGATGTATCAATGTCCTCTATGTTGGTCGTGTATGTAACATGATGGACTGCCTGGTTTAAATGTGATGATGTGAGAATGTATGTGTATGTGATCATTTTTTATGGAAGGTGATGCCAAAGAAACATTTCCATTCTGGATGGACAAAGTTGTATTCTATTTCCACCACAAAGCTACAGGCGTCTTGTTGAACAAGTTGATGAACAGCTGATAACAAACAGGACCTTGAACATGTTCCGCACAATATCTTGAGGATGCTGTGACTCATAGTCACATGATGATGAGTGTGAATAGCTCTCTTCATCTGTGCTACTGTTGTTATGCATGTTGTCCTTACTGTACACAGTGTATGAGCTATTATTTTCCCTAACAAATTAAGAGCCATATTTTCGAATTGTGTGCATTTGCCCTACTTGCTTTTAGTTGAGTCATTTTACTCCCTGGGCTATGCTAAGTCAATCTGGTCCTTGCCTAAGATAGCTAGTGTTTGAGTTTTGTGGGGTAGTAGGACGGATACTGGGTATTGTATCATTATTTTTGCTTTGTTTTCTCTCTCTCTCTCTCTCTCTCTCTCCTCAGGTGGAATACTCCTACCCTCCACTCATCCCTGAGGAGGGCCATGACAGCAACAACCTGCCTGAGGAGTGGAAGTACCTGCCTTTCCTAGCCCTGCCTGACGGGGCACACAACTACCAAGAAGGTACATAGGTTGTGTCCCAAATGGCACTCTATTCCCTTTATAGTGCACTACTTTTGACCAGGGCCCATTGGGTGCAATTTGGGATGCACCCAGTCACTTCTGCTTCTTTTCTTTCTTATCTGTCCATCTCTCCCACATTTGTTATTACACTGCTACTGATAGTTTCAACAAAATGTGGAGTGGAACATTCAACCCCTCTCTTTGCCCCTGCAAGACTGTTCTCAGCCAACTTACCTGGTAAATTGATAGTTAAATAAATGAAGTAAAAATAATCTCTGCTGATGAGTCACCATTACCTCAGTGGAAAAATAGACTACATATCTTTGTCATCATGTTTGGCTTCGGTCTTAAAAGGCTACTGCTCATGTTAGAATGCAGAATCAGCAGGAAGGCTAGTTTTATAGCCTAGCTGTGGTGCAGTGGATGACTGTGATGGTGTTGCTCTGTTGGGTAGTGTTGCCCTGAGGCCCTCCATCTTGTCAAAGCCTCCTTCTGTTCATAATATCACTGAGGCCAACAGGCTGGCTCGTTAGTTAGCACTCATCATGTGATGTGATTTACCTTTGGTCTGCTGGCCTGCCTAGCTTGTTGTGTTGTAGTCAGTTGTACAACTGAATGTGTCTTCCGCATTGAACCCAACCCCTCTGAAAGAGAGGGAGTGAACAATATTGAAGTACGACTGAACCATAAAAGAAACTTCTCCTTTCGAAAACGTCCTATGTGGCATCGATACGAGTCAGAAACCGTTATTCTAGTGCCAAAATTGACTACAACGTGTAAATAGGATAATTTTGGTCATAAAGTCACTTGTCCAAAATGGAGATTTGTGAGATAATTATAAAGTAATTGTATGTCACAGAATGAAGGGTACCGTAACACTTTTCCGTTTATTTCAATCCTGGCCACATGCTCACATGCTCACAGATGGCAGCACCCAAGTAATCATCAATTCGGAGCACAGCTGCCCAGTACCCGATCTTAATGCCCATGGTCAATTTTAATTGTATTCGTATTTATTATGGATCCTCCTCTTCCTGGGGTCCAGCAAAATGAAGGCAGTTTATACAATTTTAAAAACATTACAATACATTCACAGACCATGTGCCCTCAGGCCCCTACTCCACCACTACCACATATATACAGTACAAAATCCATGTGTCCATGTGTGTGTAGTGCGTATGCTATCGTGTGTGTGTGCATGTGTCTGTGCCTATGTTTGTGTTGCTTCACAGTCCCCGCTGTTCCATAAGGTGTTTTTTTTTTATCTGTTTTTTTTAATCAAATTTTACTGCTTGCATGAGTTACTTGATGTGGAATAGAGTTCCCTTTAGTCATGGCTCTATTTAGTACTGTGTGCCTTCCATTGTCTGTTCTGGACTTGGGGACTGTGAAGAGAACTCTTGTGGCATGTCTTGTGGGTTATGCATGGGTGTCCGAGCTGTGCCCCAGTAGTTCAAACAGACAGCTCGGTGCATACAACATGTCAATACCTCTCATAAATACAAGCAGTGATGAAGTCAATTTCTCCTCCACTTTGAGCCAGAAGAGATTGACATGCATATTATTAATATTAGCTCTATGTGTACATCCAAGGGCCAGCCGTGCTGCCCTGTTCTGAACCAATTGCAATTTCCATAAGTCCTTTTTTGTGGCACCTGACCACACGACTGGACAGTAGTCCAGGTGTAACAAATCTAGGGCCTGTAGGACCTGCCTTGTTGACAGTGCTGTCAAGAATGTAGATCAGGTTCTTATCATGGACATAGTTCTCCACATCTTAGCTACTGTTGTATCAATATGTTTTGACCATGACAGTTTACAATCCAGGGTAACTCCAAGCAGTTTAGTCACCTCAACTTTGCTCAATTTCCACATTATTTATTACAATATTTTGTTGAGGTTTAGGGTTTAGTGAATGATTTGCCCCAAATACAATGCTTTTAGTTTTAGAAATATTTAGGACTAACCTATTCCTTGGCACCCACTCTGAAACTAACTGCAACTCTTTGTTAAGTGTTGCAGTCATTTCAGTCGCTGTAGTAGCTGACATGTATAGTGTTGAGTCATTTGAATACATAGGCATTCTGGCTTTCCTCAAAGCCAGTGGCAATTCATTAGTAAAGATTGAAAAATGTAAAGGGCCTAGACAGCTGCCTTGGGGAATTCCTGATTCTATCTGGATTATGTTGGAGAGGCTTCCATTAAAGAACACCCTATGTGTTCTGTTAGACAGGTAACTCTTTATCCACAATATAGCAGGGGGTGTAAAGCCATAACACAAGTTTTGCCAGCAGCAGACTATGATCGATAATGTCAAAGGCCGCACTGAAGTCTAACAAAACAGCCCCCAAAATCTTTTTATCATCAATTTCTCTCATCCAATCATCTGTTGTTTGTGTAAGTGCTGTGCTTGTTGAATGTAATTTTCTATAAGCATGCTGAAAGTTTCTCAATTTGTTTACTGTAAAATAGCATTTGTATCTTGTCAAACACAATTCTTTTCAAAAGTTTACTATGGGTTGGCAAAAGGCTGATTGGTCGGCTATTTAAGCCAATAAAGGGGGCTTTAGCATTCTTAGGTAGCGGAATGACTTTTGCTTCCCTCCAAGCTTGAGGGCACACACTTTTCTAATAGGCTTAAATTGAAGATGTGGCAAATAGGAGTGGCAATATCGTCCGCTGTTATCCTCAGTAATTTTTCATCCAAGTTGTCAGACCCCGGTGGCTTGTCATTGTTGACAAGACAAAAAAAAAACAATTCACCTCTTCCACACTAACTTCACGGAATTTAAAATTACAATGCTTGTCTTTCATAATTTTGTCAGTTAAGCTTGGATGTGTAGTGTCATCATTTGTAGCTGGCATGTTATGCCTAAATTTGCTAATCTTGCCAATTAAAAAATCATTAGTGGTTGGCAATATCAGTTGGTTTTGTGATTTTAATGAGCCATCTGTTTCAATGAATGGTGGAGCTGAGTTTGCCTTTTTTCCCAGAATTTCATTTAAGGTGCTCCAAAGCTTTTTCTATCATTCTTTATTTAATTTATCTTGGTTTCATAGTGTTGTTTCTTCTTCATCTTCTTTTTATTCAGTTTAGTCACATGATTTCTCAATTTGCAATAAGTTTGCCAATCGGTTGTGCAGCCAGACTTATTTGCCATTCTTTTTGCCTCATCTCTCTCAACCATATTCTTTCCCCCATTCAATCCACGGGGATTTAACAGTTTTTAGTCATTTTCTTAATGGGTGCATGCTTATTAGCAACTGGTTTAAGCAATTTCATAAATGTGTTAAGTGCAGTGTCTGTTTGCTCCTCATTACACACCACGGACCAACAGATATTCTTTACATCAATAACATAGGATTCACCACAAAAGTTATTGTACACTATATTAGGCCCAGCCTTTGGAACTTTGGTTTTCCTAGATATGGATACAATATTGTGATCACTACATCCAATGGATTTGGATACTGCTTTCAAGAACATTTCTACAGCATTAGTAAAGATGTGATTAATACATGTTGACGATTTCATTCCTGTGCTGTTTGTAACTACCCTGGTAGGTTGACTGATAACCTGAACCAGGTTGCAGGCACTGATTACAGTTTGAAGCTTTTTCTCGAGTGGGCAGCTTGATGAAAGCCAGTCAATATTTAAATCACCCAGAAAATATACCTCTCTGTTGATATCACATACATTATCAAGAATTTCACTCATGTTATCCAGATACTGACTGTTAGCACTTGGTGGTCTGTAGCAGCTTCCCACCAGAATGGGCTTTAGGTGAGGCAGATGAACCTGTAGCCATATTGCTTCAACAGTATTTGACATGAGATCCTCTCTAATCTTTACAGGAATGTGGTTCTTAATATAAACAGAAAATTTGGTTTGACATTCAATATCCCTATGAGGCTATTTGGGAACCATCAGTAAATTACACAATGTACATGGGACAATATATTTTTAAATGTCAATAGCTCACATTTCAATGACTTTAATTTCTACAATTGAAAGTTGCATTGAGGTTTTAATCTACAAATATTGAAAGCATATAAAGAGACAACTAAAAGGTGTGCAACATTAAAATATTGTCCCATTTACATTGTGTAATTTATTGACAGTCCCTAACTAGCCCAACAGATCAGCTATCCAAAGTCAAACCCATTTTGCCACAAAGTACACACCTGATGATTTGAAGCTAATTGGAGAAAAAAGTTATCTAGCTTACTAGCTAGTCTAAGCTACTTCCAGACACAAGACCTAGTTAGTGTTTAAAGTTCAAATCAAATGTATTGGTCACATACACATGGTTAGCAGATGTTATTGCGAGTGTAGCGAAATGCTTGTGCTTCTAGTTCCGACAGTGCAGCAATATCTAACAAGTATTATCTAACAATTCCACAATACCTAATAAGCACAAATATATGTAAAGGAATGGAATACGAATATATAAATATATGGATGGGCAATGTCCGAGCGCATAGGCTAAGATGCAATAGATAGTATAGAATACAGTATATAAATATGAGATGAGTAATGCAAGATATGTAAACATTTTAAAGTGGCATTATAAAAGTGGCTAGTGTTCCATTTATTAAAGTGGCCAATGATTTCAAGTCTGTATGTAGGCAGCAGCCTCTGTGTTAGTGATGGCTGTTTAACAGTCTGATGGCCTTGAGATAGAAGCTGTTTTTCAGTCTCTCTGTCCCAGCTTGGATGCACCTTTACTGATCTCGCCTTCTGGATGGTAGCAGGGTGAACAGGCAGGGGTTCGGGTAGTTGTTGTCCTGATCTTTTTGGTCTTCCTGTGACATCGGGTGTTGTAGGTGTCCTGGAGGGCAGGTAGTTTTCCCCCGGTGATGCGTTGTGCAAACCGCACAACCCTCTCTCTCTGGGACCTGGGTAAAAGTAGTGCACTATATAGGGTATAGGTGCCATTTGGGATGCATCCTTGGTGTGGGGTATCTTAGAGCCTCACTCCCCCTCCCCTCAGAACTGCAGTTAGGGAGAGAGAGACCTCTCTGTGGGGGTAGTTGTGTGGGTCCTACACCTCACCTGTTCTTTCGTGGCACTAGAGAGCCTAGATGACACCTGTCTGTCACGTGAGTGGCTCTGTCAATAGAGGGATCAATGATTGGTGTAGGGACTGGGGAGGGGACATGGATATGGTGCTAAGGAGAGTGAGAGCTCTCTGGTTTCTATTGCTCCATGGTCAAAAGTAGTGCACTACATAGAGAACAGGGTGCCGTTTGGGACGTGCTCCCAGTTATTTTATTGCCTTAACTGAACTGCAAAAATATAGCCCTACACAATCGCAACACATCATCCTGGACTTTTGATTTGCACAGCACCAATGGCATAATTCCTTAGCAAATGTAGCCTGCGGTTGTGGGCGGTGATACAGTTGCCGTGTACCAGGCGGTGATACAGCCCGACAGGATGCTCTCAATTGTGCATCTGTAAAAGTTTGAGGGTTTTAGGTGACAAGCCAAATTTCTTCATCCTCCTGAGGTTGAAGAGGCGCTGTTGCGCCTTCACCACACTGCCTGTGTGGGTGGACCATTTCAGTTAGTCAGTGATGTTTACGCCGAGGAAAGTTATCTGAAAGGGTGAGTGACTGTAACTGTGTATTGTTTTGGCAGAACGATTCCCACGTTCGAACACATACACAAAAGACATCCACATCAAATCACCCTTCCAAAACGCAAATCTCATTCCGTCGCATTTCCTAATGAGGAGAATTGAAACCTAGGCTAAATCAGGTTCAGCCCCCCCTTTAAGAAGTTTGTTATAGCCATAGAATTAGAATCTCATTCTTGTTCTGTGGTTATAGGTCCTACATACAGCTTTAGGAGACTGAGTATTAGCCTAATTACACTCCCAATATTTTTCAGTCCTCAGCTATTCCTTATTTCACACTGTAGGCCCAGTGTGTGTGTTTGTTCAGCGGCTGCTTGCTTGAAGGATGCAAATAAACCCTCTGTGACGCAGTAGATTTTATTACTGAGCGATTCTGCTGCAGTGCAGTCAGGCTATAAAAGCAACAGCATCAACAACACGAGACAGACTCGTGCATGGGATGGCAGAGTTCATGGGAGTAGAGCAGCTTAGTGCTACTGGGGAGGGAAATGCACAAGGCAATACAGCTGTGGCCCATCCTGACTGCTTGGCCCTGCCTGCTTAATCACTCACTGGCCTTGTAGAGATGTGATGGGTTCTTGGTTGCTGCTGTGTTCCTGTAGCTATCGGAGTCAGCCTTACAACATTAGAAAACCACTCCCTCATCATCATGGCCGTTGGTCCAGAGGCGACCCGACCTTTTCTCATCAAATCGAATGAATTTCCATTGCTCCTTGTATCCACATACAATCCACAGTAGACAAGGGACAACCGTTTCCTCCTTTTTTATGTTGTCCTCTTGATGCTCCTATTAGCTTTATGTAACTGTAATAACTGTCAAATGCTTGGAATCTCTTGTCAGGTTATTGAAGTCACAGATAGTTCAGTTATGTTTTAATGCCACAACAACAGATGTTCAGTCTACTGTGTAATTTGAATTTGCCAATGCAGAAATGATTGTTGCATGCTTCATTGGCTAATTAACCATCAGCCTAATTAAATAGAGAGAACAGTAACGGTCCAGAGATGTTATATGTAATTAAATGTTTACATTTAATCAACTTTGGCAGATCCCGAGTGACCTACAGTCAGTGTAGTTAACTAGCCTAAGGTTTGTAGGAACAACAACCACACATCACATTTATTGCAAGAAGATCCTTCTTCGTAATAGCCGTTGCTGTTTTGTTTTGCAGACACCGTGTACTTTCACCTCCCTCCTTTCAGTGGAGCAGATATGAAGTGTGTGTATGGAGTCTCCTGCTATCGCCAAATAGAGGCTAAGGTTGGTTCCCCGTCGTGGCACTTTAATATTCAAGAGACACAGCTATTCGTGTCTTCTGCTGCTTTACAGAAAATAAAGCAGAGTAGTGTCTCTTCTTTGCTCTCTCTGTGGTTATGTTTGCTGACTGTTTGCTGACTGTTTGCTGACTGTTTGCTGACTGTTTGCTGACTGTTTGCTGACTGTTTGTTGACTGTTTGCTGACGTGCCATTAGGTGTAGGCCTCAAAACGTTGGTTGTTTTTCCTTTTCAGTCCCTGAAGGTCCGACTGGCTGACGTCACCAGGGAGACGGTCCAGAAGAGCGTGTGTGTCCTCAGTCGAGTGGTGAGTCGGCTAACATGTGACAAGGTTGTGAGAAAGGAAGGAAGAGGTCTAGAAGCAGGGGGAGATGGGAGTGTCTGCCTCGTGGTCCTGTTTAAAAAAATATATATATATATATTTAACTAGGCAAGTCAGTCAAGAACAAATTCTTATTTACAATGATGGCCTACTGGGGAACAGTGGGTTAACTGCCTTGTTCAGGGGCAGAACGACAGATTTTTACCTTGTCAGTATCCCCAGGATACTCCTGTTTGTCTGATGACGTGTGTTGGCGGTTTGAGACTGGGGGCTGGAGTAGGGGCTGGGGGATCTCTCTGGGAAAAGGTCTCCTGGAGCACTCTGACTTTGTCCCAAATGGCATCCTATTCCCTATTTTTTAAATATAAAAAAATAAATAATAATACACTACATAGGGAATAGGGTGCCATTTGGGACGCAGACTGTGACCCCTGGGGTCAGTGGACAGCTCCCATAATTCAGTTACGGAACAGCTGACAAGGCAGGAAGGGGCACGCTTCCTTGGGTAATGAGAGCTGGTATGGTGGAGGAAACACCAGAATCATTGACTGTGTAGGCTGTTTTAAATTATTTTCCAGGATAAGTCATTAGAATTTAGTTTTTTTATTAATCTTGTCACCAAAACTGTGTTTATAGTGTGTATACTGTAAATCCCCACAGGACAACAGTCAGTGAGTGAAGTAGCTTATATAACTTGGAGGTTAATGTTGTTGTTAACAATGTTGATGTCTGGCTCTCCCGAGTGGCGCAGCAGTCTAAGGTACTGCATCGCAGTGCTAGAGGCGTCGCTACAGACCCGGGTTCAATCCCGGGCTGTATCACAACCGGCCATGATTGGGAGTCCCATAGGGAGGCGCACAATTGGCCCAGCGTCGTCCGGGTTAGGGGAAGGTTTGGCCGGGGGGCCTTTACTTGGCTCATTGCGCTCTAGCGACTCCTTGTGGCGGGCCGGGAGGCTTGCTGGCTATTTCTGGTCAGGACTAAGAGAAGTTGTTTCGCTTCCTCACATAAACAAATTGACAGGTGCTAATCACCACACACTAGGCTGGGCTGACTGCCCTCACTCACTCACTGATGAGTGTTTCTCTCCTCTTCCTCCCCAGCCTCTGTACGGTCTTCTTCAAGCTAAACTACAGCTCATCACACACGCCTACTTTGAGGAGAAAGACTTCTCACAGATATCCATATTGAAAGTGAGTTTTTTGAGGTTTGAATCACAAAGGCTTGAATCACTTTCTTCTTTGATTTGTGACCTTTTGTGTTTATGAAACATTGAACTTAGAACCTTAACTTTTCTCTCTCTCTCGCTCCCTCTCTGACTGTCTCTCTTTCTGTCTCCTTCTCTCTCTCCCTCCACCTGTAGGAGTTGTATGAACACATGAACGGTTCTCTGAGAGGAACGGCTCTGGAGGGATCACAAGTGTTCCTGGGTAAAATTGTCCTGCTATTCTATCTGGCTCCAACACTAGGTGCATTGCAAATTACACCTTATTCCCTATTTAGGCTGCCATTTTGGGACACAGACCAGGGCTGTGGAGCATGTCAGTCTCTCACTCGCAATCTGCTCTCACTAAAATGGCTGCTGTTGAATGATCCTGTCTGTGGTGTCTGTCCTAGATTAGCCATAGAAATCTGTCAGTCAGGTGTGTCATTGTGTCACTTGTTATGGTGTTCAGATCAGCTTACAGAAAGAGGACTGTCCTATTTGAGGATGTCTTTGGTCTTCTTTTTTGTGTGACATTGAGTAACGCCCCAAAACATGTGGGGGGTGTTCCAAATGGTGCCCTATTCCCTATATAGTGCACTACTTTTGACCAGGGCCCATAGAGCTCTGGTAAAATAAAACACTATATAGGGTGCCATTTGGGACGTCAATTCACACGTATGATAAATGTCCTCCTTCATGCAAATGTCACGTACTTGATGCACACAATTTCTCCCGACAGGTATGTCACCAAGAGATTTAATACTGCACTTTCGACACAAGGTAAATTCATGTGTTTTGAGGCAATCAAATGGCTTGTAAACATCTAGATTGCATACCAAATGGCATTCTGTTCCCTATGTAGTGCACTACTTTTGACCAGAGTGCCTTGAACTGAGCCCTATGTACCCTGGTCAAAAGTAGTGCCCTATAAAAGGAATAGAGTGTACCCTGCCCAGATTGGTAGTTAGTTGTTGTGGTGTTGTTGACATGCTTCTTCTCTCATTCACCCACTTAGGTTCTTATTCTCTTCAAACTGATTCTGCTGGAGAAGAAGGTGAGGATTTCAATTATATCTATCTATCACCACAATGGGGAATTACTTTGGGCATGTGAGTCATCAACAACAACATGACAGCATATCATAAATGACACCACACACAGTGACTTCATAGCAAGATAGCACCGCGTCAGTAATCATCATCATACCACAAGACATTACCGGCATAACTCCCTTTAGGGGTTTGTAGTCAGAATACATGGCCTTACTGTTTGTGTGTCTGTCTCTGTCTGTCTCTCTGTGTGTGTGTCTGTCTCTCTCTGTGTGTGTGTGTGTGTGTGTGTGTGTGTGTGTGTGTGTGTGTGTGTGTGTGTGTGTGTGTGTGTGTGTGTGTGTGTGTGTGTGTGTGTGTGTGTGTGTGTGTGTGTGTGTGTGTGTTTCTCCTCTTGCAGGTGCTGTTCTACGTATCTCCAGTCAACAGACTGGTAGAAGCTCTGATGACTGTACTGTCACTGTTCCCAGGTGAGCACCAGCATAGAGGTCCTATCATTATGATTCTACATACTCTACTCATGCCCCCTTAGTTTTTCCTCTGGAGTGTTTGTTTCTTCTTCATCATGGGGGTTCAAAGGTCAAACCTCATGTTGTGTGTTCATTCCTCTAGGCATGATAGAGCACGGCCTGGCCGACTCGTCCCACTACCAGCCCAAGAGCAGTGTCTCAGAGGACATCAGCCTGCTGGAGTGTGTGTCGGGGGCTGAGGAGTTTGTCTCTGTCTCTGTCACTGACATCACCAACGCTACCCTGGAGTTGGTAGGGGAGGAGGGTTTCGGTGAGGACCAGACTACCACCACCTCCACGGAGGCCTCACAGCGGACAGCCTCACCCCCAGACACCTCCACCCCAGCTGGGGCTAGCACAAACCTCAAGCCCCCCTCCCGTACCTCCCCAGACTCGTCAGAGAGCGACTGGGAGACACTGGACCCTAGCGTGCTGGAGGACGTTCCAAAAGACTCTGAGACAGGGGGTTTAGGTTTGGGGGTGGAGCACCCAGAGACGTTTGACCCAGAGCCAGGTGTCCCCATCACAGTTCAGCCCCAGGGCCAGTCAGCAGGGCAAGGGGGGCAGGTGGCTGTCACTCAGGGCCTAGTGTCAGGCCTGGAGGAGGACCAGTACGGACTGCCACTTGCCATCTTCACCAAGGTATGTTTTTTGGGGGGTATTTTGACTTTTTATTGATCGATGGATGAGAATATGAGATGGGGAGATGGATGAGAATATGAGATGGGGAGATGGATGAGAATATGAGATGGGGAGGTGGATGAGAATATGAGAGTGGGAGATGGATGAGAATATGAGATGGGGAGATGGATGAGAGTATGAGATGGGGAGATGGATGAGATGGGGAGATGGATGAGATGGGGAGATGGATGAGATGGGGAGATGGATGAGAATATGAGATGGGGAGGTGGATGAGAATATGAGAGTATGAGATGGGGAGATGGATGAGAGGATGAGATGGGGAGATGGATGAGAATATGAGATGGATGAGAGTATGAGATGGGGAGATGGATGAGAGTATGAGATGGGGAGATGGATGAGAATATGAGATGGGGAGATGGATGAGAATATGAGATGGGGAGATGGATGAGAGGATGAGATGGGGAGATGGATGAGAATATGAGATGGATGAGAATATGAGATGGGGAGATGGATGAGAATATGAGATGGGGAGATGGATGAGATTATGAGATGGGGAGATGGATGAGATTATGAGATGGGGAGATGGATGAGATTATGAGATGGGGAGATGGATGAGAATATGAGATGGGGAGATGTATGAGATGGGGAGATGGATGAGAGGATGAGAATATGAGATGGGGAGATGGATGAGAATATGAGATGGGGAGATGGATGAGAATATGAGATGGGGAGATGGATGAGAATATGAGATGGGGAGATGGATGAGAATATGAGATGGGGAGATGGATGAGAATATGAGATGGGGAGGTGGATGAGAATATGAGAGTATGAGATGGGGAGATGGATGAGAATATGAGATGGGGAGATGGATGAGAGTATGAGATGGGGAGATGGATGAGATGGGGAGATGGATGAGAGGATGAGATGGGGAGATGGATGAGAATATGAGATGGGGAGGTGGATGAGAATATGAGAGTATGAGATGGGGAGATGGATGAGAGTATGAGATGGGGAGATGGATGAGATGGATGAGAATATGAGATGGATGAGAGTATGAGATGGGGAGATGGATGAGAGTATGAGATGGGGAGATGGATGAGAGTATGAGATGGGGAGATGGATGAGAATATGAGATGGGGAGATGGATGAGAATATGAGATGGGGAGATGGATGAGAGGATGAGATGGGGAGATGGATGAGAATATGAGATGGGGAGATGGATGAGATTATGAGATGGGGAGATGGATGAGAATATGATATGGGGAGATGTATGAGATGGGGAGATGGATGAGAGGATGAGAATATGAGATGGATGAGAATATGAGATGGGGAGATGGATGAGAATATGAGATGGGGAGATGGATGAGAATATGAGATGGGGAGATGGATGAGAATATGAGATGGGGAGATGGATGAGAATATGAGATGGATGAGAGGATGAGATGGATGAGATGGGGAGATGGATGAGAGGATGAGATGGATGAGAGGATGAGATGGATGAGAGTATGAGATGGGGAGATGGATGAGAATATGAGATGGGGAGGTGGATGAGAATATGAGAGTATGAGATGGGGAGATGGATGAGAATATGAGATGGGGAGATGTATGAGATGGGGAGATGGATGAGAATATGAGATGGGGAGATGGATGAGAATATGAGATGGGGAGATGGATGAGATGGGGAGATGGATGAGAATATGAGATGGATGAGAATATGAGATGGGGAGATGGATGAGAATATGAGATGGGGAGATGGATGAGATTATGAGATGGGGAGATGGATGAGAATATGAGATGGGGAGATGTATGAGATGGGGAGATGGATGAGAGGATGAGATGGGGAGATGGATGAGATGGGGAGATTGATGATAGTATGAGATGGGGAGATGGATGAGAGGAATAAAACACAGAAAGGGAGTGGTGGAACGAGGGGATCACACATGACCCTGGAGGCAGTGGTTCGGAGCGGCGCCGAAAAGAGATGGCCGCCTCGCTTCGCGTTCCTTGGAAAATATGCAGTTTTTTGTTTTTTTATGTGTTATTTCTTACATCGGTACCCCAGGTAATCTTAGGTTTCATTACATACAGTCGGGAGGAACTACTGAATATACGATTAACGTCAACTCATCATCGTTCCTACCAGGAATATGACTTTCCCGAAACGGATCCAGTGTTTTGCCTTCCACCCAATACAATGGATCTGATCCCAGCCGGCGACCCTGTGCGACGCCGAAAAAGGGGCAAACGAGGCGGTCTCGTGGTCAGGCTTCGGAGACGGGCACATCGCGCTCCACTCCCTAGCATACTACTCGCCAATGTCCAGTCTCTTGACAATAAGGTTGATGAAATCCGAGCACGGGTAGCATTCCAGAGAGACATCAGGGATTGCAACGTGCTCTGCTTCACGGAAACATGGCTAACTCAAGGGACGCTAACGGAGTCGGTGCAGCCAGCTGGTTTCTTCATGCATCGCGCCGACAGAAACAAACATCTTTCCGGTAAGAAGAGGGGCGGGGGGGTATGCCTTATGATTAACGAGAAGTGGTGTGATCATCATAACAACACACAGGAACTCAAGTCATTCTGTTCACCTGATCTAGAACTCCTCACAATCAAATGTCGACCGCATTATCTACCAAGGGAATTCTCTTCAATCATAATCACAGCCGTATATATTCCCCCCCAAGCAGACACATCGATGGCCCTGAACGAACTTTATCTGACTCTTTGTAAACTGGAAACCACACACCCTGAGGCTGCATTCATCGTAGCTGGGGATTTTAACAAGGCTAATCTAAAAACAAAACTCCCTAAATTCTATCAGCATATCGATTGTGCTACCAGGGCTGGAAAAACCCTAGATCATTGTTATACTAATTTCCGCGACGCATATAAGGCCCTCCCCCGCCCCCCTTTCGGAAAAGCTGACCACGACTCCATTTTGTTGATTCCAGCCTACAAACAGAAACTCAAACAACAAGCTCCCGCGCTCAGGTCTGTTCAACGCTGGTCCGACCAATCTGAATCCACGCTTCAAGACTGCTTCGATCACGCGGATTGGAATATGTTCCGCATCGCGTCCAACAACAATATTGACGAATATGCTGATTCGGTGAGCGAGTTCATTAGGAAGTGTATTGACGATGTCGTACCCACAGCAACGATAAAAACATTCCCAAACCAGAAACCGTGGATTGACGGCAGCATTCGCGTGAAACTGAAAGCGCGAACCACTGCTTTTAACCAGGGCAAGGTGACCGGAAGCATGACCGAATACAAACAGTGTAGCTATTCTCTCCGCAAGGCAATCAAACAGGCTAAGTCCCAGTACAGAGACAAAATCGAGTCGCAATTCAACAGCTCAGACACAAGAGGTATGTGGCAGGGTCTACAGTCAATCACGGATTACAAAAAGAAAACCAGCCCCGTCGCGGACCAGGATGTCTTGCTCCCAGACAGGCTAAACAACTTTTTTGCCCGCTTTGAGGACAATACAGTGCCACTGACACGGCCCCCTACCAAAACCTGCGGGCTCTCCTTCACTGCAGCCGAGGTGAGTAAAACATTTAAACGTGTTAACCCTCGCAAGGCTGCAGGCCCAGACGGCATTCCCAGCCGCGTCCTCAGAGCATGCGCAGACCAGCTGGCTGGTGTGTTTACGGACATATTCAATCAATCCTTATCCCAGTCTGCTGTTCCCACATGCTTCAAGAGGGCCACCATTGTTCCTGTTCCCAAGAAAGCTAAGGTAACTGAGCTAAACGACTACCGCCCCGTAGCACTCACTTCCGTCATCATGAAGTGCTTTGAGAGACTAGTCAAGGACCATATCACCTCCACCCTACCGGACACCCTAGACCCACTCCAATTTGCTTACCGACCCAATAGGTCCACAGACGACGCAATCGCAACCACACTGCACACTGCCCTAACCCATCTGGACAAGAGGAATACCCATGTGAGAATGCTGTTCATCGATTACAGCTCAGCATTTAACACCATAGTACCCTCCAAACTCGTCATCAAGCTCGAGACCCTGGGTCTCGACCCCGCCCTGTGCAACTGGGTCCTGGACTTCCTGACGGGCCGCCCCCAGGTGGTGAGGGTAGGTAACAACATCTCCACCCCGCTGATCCTCAACACTGGGGCCCCACAAGGGTGCGTTCTGAGCCCTCTCCTGTACTCCCTGTTCACCCACGACTGCGTGGCCATGCACGCCTCCAACTCAATCATCAAGTTTGCGGATGACACTACAGTGGTAGGCTTGATTACCAACAACGACGAGACGGCCTACAGGGAGGAGGTGAGGGCCCTCGGAGTGTGGTGTCAGGAAAATAACCTCACACTCAACGTCAACAAAACAAAGGAGATGATTGTGGACTTCAGGAAACAGCAGAGGGAGCACCCCCCTATCCACATCGACGGGTCAGTAGTGGAGAAGGTGGAAAGTTTTAAGTTCCTCGGTGTACACATCACGGACAAACTGAATTGGTCCACCCACACAGACAGCGTTGTGAAGAAGGCGCAGCAGCGCCTCTTCAACCTCAGGAGGCTGAAGAAATTCGGCTTGTCACCAAAAGCACTCACAAACTTCTACAGATGCACAATCGAGAGCATCCTGTCGGGCTGTATCACCGCCTGGTACGGCAACTGCTCCGCCCACAACCGTAAGGCTCTCCAGAGGGTAGTGAGGTCTGCAGAACGCATCACCAGGGGCAAACTACCTGCCCTCCAGGACACCTACACCACCCGATGTCACAGGAAGGCCATAAAGATCATCAAGGACAACAACCACCCAAGCCACTGCCTGTTCACCCCGCTATCATCCAGAAGGCGAGGTCAGTACAGGTGCATCAAAGCAGGGACCGAGAGACTGAAAAACAGCTTCTATCTCAAGGCCATCAGACTGTTAAACAGCCACCACTAACATTTAGCGGCCGCTGCCAACATACTGACTCAACTCCAGCCACTTTAAAAATGGGAATTGATGGAAATTATGTAAAAATGTACCACTAGCCACTTTAAACAATGCCACTTAATATAATGTTTACATACCCTACATTACCCATCTCATATGTATATACTGTACTCTATATCATCTACTGCATCTTGCCATCTTTATGTAATACATGTACCACTAGCCACTTTAAACTATGCCACTTTATGTTTACATACCCTACAGTACTCATCTCATATGTATATACCGTACTCTATACCATCTACTGCATCTGCCATGCCGTTCTGTACCACCACTCATTCATATATCTTTATGTACATATTCTTTATCCCTTTACACTTGTGTGTGTGTGTAAGGTAGTAGTTGTGGAATTGTTAGGTTAGATTACTTGTTGGTTATTACTGCATTGTCGGAACTAGAAGCACAAGCATTTCGCTACACTCGCATTAACATCTGCTAACCATGTGTATGTGACTAATAAAATTTGATTTGATTTGATTAGACCAGCCTCTCACCAAGTTATGTTGGACTGTTCCACTAGGAAAAGGCCAACACTGCATGGGATACAATTAAGAATGGGGGGGGTACAAATTGAGGAAGTGGCAGAAACCAAACTACTAGGGGTGCAGCTAGACAACTGCTTATCATGGTCATCTCAAATATCTAATCTATGTAAAAAAATATATATATATATTAAAACTGGATGAATGATCAGAAGGATAGCTAAATATTTACCAGGAAAGATTCTTAAGCAAATAACACAAGCATTAATTGGGAGTCAGGTGAACTACTGTTCTGTGGTCTGGGGAAATGCATCAGCAAGTGAAGTTAGGAGGCTGCAGATTGCACAGAACAAAGCAGCAAGAATTGTTTTAAAGGTGGAGATATGGTTCTTCTGTTGCAGTCATGTGCAATGCTTTTGGTTGGTCATCAATCAACAAGATAATTGAAACAAACATGCTTATTTTATTTCATAATATACATTTAAAACAGCCAAACTCTATTCACAACGGTATTCAGTTGGTAAGAGACAGACATTCAGTAAATACTAGGAATAGATTGTCCACCATCTATGTGTTATCCAGACAGAAAAGAGAAATAGGCAAAATAACATTTCAATTTAGAGCAATAAAGAAATTGAATAATTTAACTGAGCAAACCAGAAACCTTTCAATATATAGATTTAAACAATACTTTAAAACCATTTAAACTTAATACATACGAAAGTTGTGCTGGACTATGGTAGATGAAGAATCAATATATATTTTTAGACTGAGTATCTATCCGGTCAATATGTTATTGTATTGTCTGTTTGTAACAGTGTGTTATATGTGAAAATGTGTTCGTATTATAAATTGTATTTTAATGTTTAAGGACTCTTGGAAGATTAGTCCAAATGAGGACTAAAAGAGATCCAAATCACTATCTTCACCAAGGTACTTCAGTTCAAATTCAAAAAGCTTTATTGTCCAGCGTCAACTTAACATAAGATTAAAAACAAAAAAAATTACCACTCACCAGAGACACAGATCATTTTCCTTTTCAATCACAATGAATAAGATTACATAGACCGAGAGGACCTGATCCTAGATCAGCACTCCTACTCTGAGGAGCTTGATACATACAGCCCCAGATCAAGACTAAGGATAACCACACACTCTAACCTCTATGCCTGTGGTTGCCAGGGTTACCTGTGCCTGCCCTACATGGCCTTGCAGCAGCACCACCTGCTGTCAGACGTGACGGTGCGCGGCTTTGTCGCTGGGGCAACCAACATTCTCTTCCGTCAGCAGAGGCACCTGAGTGACGCTATCGTTGACGTGAGTCCTGCTCTCCATCTCTCCTCCCTCCCTCCCTCCATCTCTTTCTCTTCATCTCTTCTCTCTCCATCTCTCAATCTATCCTCTCCTCTCTCCCATAGATCTTGTGATCTCAAGTGTGTACTGACAGTCTGCTACTCTTAGTGGAGAGCTTAGGAGAACATTGGTCTGTTTTTAACCGGTTCTCTCTGATTCTAGGTTACAGATAGTGATCTTGTCCTTCTCTATTTTTTGTAGTTCTATGCTGTTTTCATAATGAGTGTTTAAGTCTCCCACGTGTATGCTGCCTATCAGATTTGGCCTCTTTTTCCCAGATATCTTGAGTTACTGAGTGCTTTGTCTGCTGTGTGTGTGGGTCTGTGTGTGTGACTGTCTATTCATGTGTGTGTGTTTGTGTGTCCATCCATCCTACTAGGTGGAGGAGGCTAAGATCCAGATCGGGGACCCAGAGTTGAGGAAGCTGCTGAGCCTGACCACGGCTGACCTGCGTTTCGCCGACTACCTGGTCAAACACGTCACGGAGAACCGCGAGGACATCTTTCTGGACGGGACAGGCTGGGAGGGAGGGGACGAATGGATTAGGGCCCAGTTTGGACTTTACGTCCATTCTCTCCTGTCCTCTACCTTACAAGAAGGTAGGACACTTATTGCCAGGGATGTGTTTCTTTTCTCATGAATGACAACACCTTCCTCTAGTCCTACTACTATTTCCATGTGGTATCACTTCCTGCTCACATCGCTGAACTTGACTATACTACTCCTAGTCATTTGTCTCAGATGATTTCAACAGCTAAATGCTCCTTTGTGTGTGTGTCTGTGTCCAGACAATGAGAAGTTGCTAGCGGACTGGGGCACGCCCTTCATCTCAGCCTGGAGGATCACACACAACTACAGAGTGTGGTTCAGCAACAAACACCCAGCCATGGCCAAGATCACCCCAGGGTAAGATGGCACCCTATTCCCTGCACTACTTTTGACCAGGGCCCGTAAGGATCAAAGGTAGTGCACTATATAGGGGGGTGGCGGGATGGGAGGGTGGTTGGATCGGCCAAATGATGTTGCTACACTTTCTCAATGAATTATTTACAAAAAATGTACTTCTGATGTAAAATGACTTGTGTTATTTCTTCTTTCTCAGCCATCCGTTCCAAGGGCAGTACAGTGCTGCTGATCTGAAATTAAGATTCTCACAGTGAGTACTTAATTCTTCATTGAAATCTATTGATTACCCGTATGCATACAGTATCAGTAATCAAGGCTATATCCAATGTGTATTTACTTTAAATCAGTTAAATGACAGTACCAAGAAAACATAGATGACTGCCCCCCAGTGGTGAATTCAGAAGGGTTTCTGTGCCAGTTAGAATTTAGTCTGTGGGTCAGCATATAGGGAGACTTACAATTGGTTTTGCTCAACTCCTGCGTCCTCTCTCCTCCGTCCTGCCTCGCCTCCTTTTGGGAAAGGTCGAAGGTAATCATGAACGAAGATGCGCTTGTATGAAATTACTCTCCTTCCCCCATTAGGCAAATGTTTAGAGGGGTGGAATCCCAAAATAAATGTGTCAAGTGATAAAAAAATAAAAAAATGAAGTTGGTTGTGCAATACTTTTCCTTTTATCTATAAAATGCATCCTATCGTTTTTAAACGTGCGCACCAACCGTTGATTCAAAGAGGGCGTGGCTGATTAACAAAACACTCCTGCTCTTGCCGCCAGGAGGAGGCTCTTGTGCATCCTTGGCCGAAGTAAAAAAGCATACTCTTCGGTTCACCGACTAATGAATTGACACTCCTCAACCACTAATCTGTTTCCGGGTCACGGAGGAGAGGAGGACGGAAGGAGTCGAGGAGAGGACAGACTTTTGCCTAAATGAGAATCTCCAATTGTTATTTTTTTATTAAACCTTTATTTAACTAGGCAAGTCAGTTATGTGATAGTGAATCTATTTTTTGCCAAGTCTTTGAGGGGAGAGTTCGAGTCAAGTTGTATTATTGAGGACCAACAGGTAGAAATCAGGGTAAATGGATGAAAACCAATGTTATAGGTAACTTTGGATATGTTTACCCTCAGTTTACAGCAGAACACCTGCAGTAAAATTGTATATTTTTTCCCGTTTTGAGGTTAATAGACTCAAAATACCATCTTGGTACAACTTCTATTCTGAGCAAAGTGGGGAAATTAATCCCAAACCAAGTTGGAAGGCTCCAAGATGACACTATGGGGTCATTCCTTATGTATTGGCCATAGCCTAAACTGGGATAAAGGAACGAGAGGCCCAAACATGGAATATTGCTGCTTCCCAGTGATTTATTCCTGCACCCAAACATACAACATTTCTTATTTTTAAATGTTTAATTTATCTGTTATTTTACCAGGTAAGTTGACTGAGAACACATTCTCATTTACAGCAACAACCTGGGGAATAGTTACAGGGGAATGGAGGGGGATGAATGAGCCAATTGTAAACTGGGGATTATTAGGTGACCGTGATGGTTTGAGGGCCAGATTGGGAATTTAGCCAGGACACCGGGGTTAACACCCCTACTCTTACAATAAATGCCATGGGATCTTTAATGACCTCAGAGAGTCAGGACACCCGTTTAACGTCCCATCTGAAAGACAGCACCCTACACAGGGCAGTGTCCCCAATCACTGCCCTGGGGCATTGGGATATTTCTTAGACCAGAGGAAAGAGTGCCTCCTACTGGCCCTCCAACACCACTTCCAGCAGCACCTGGTCTCCCATCCAGGGACTGACCAGGACCAACCCTGCTTAGCTTCAGAAGCAAGCCAGCAGTGGTATGCAGGGTGGTATGCTGCTGGGATGGTCCACTCAATCTGTATGATTATTCTTTGCCCAGCAAACTTTCTAAAAACCTGTTTTTGCTTTGTCATTATAGGGTATTGTGTGTAGATTGAGGGGGAAAAATGTTTTAATCCATTTTAGAATTAGGTTGTAACGTAAGAAAATGTGGAAAAAGTAAAGAGGTCTGAATACTTTCCGAATGCAGTGTATGTTTGTGGCAAATCCAATACAACACATTACCAAGTACCACTCTCCATATATTCAAGCATAGTGATGGCTGCATCATGTTATGGGTATGCTTGTAATCATTAAAGACTGGTGAGTTTTGCAGAATAAAAAAATGAATGGAATGGAACTAAGCACAGGCAAAATCCTAGAGGAAAACCTGGTTCAGTTTTCTTTCCACCAGACACTGGGAAATGAATTCACCTTTCAGCAGGACAATAACCTAAAACACAAGGCCAAATCTACACTGGAGTTGCTTACCAAGAGGACAGTGAATGTTGCTGAGTGGCCGAGTTACACTTTTTACTTAAATCTACTTGAAAATCTACGGCAAGACCTGAAAATGGTTGTCTAGTAATGATTAACAACCAATTTGACAGAGCTTGAAGAATTTTGAAAATAATAATGGGCAAATGTTGCACAATCCAGGTGTTCAAAGCTCTTAGAAACCCAGAATGACTCTCAGCTGTAATCGCTGCCAAAGGTGCTTTTACAAAGTATTGACTCCGGTGTGAATATTTATGTAAATGTGGTATTTCTGTATTTCATTTGAAATACATTTATCAACATTTTCTAAAAACATGTTTTCAATTTGTCATTATGGGGTATTGTGTGTAGATTGATAAGAAAACATTTTATGTAATCCATTTTGAATTCAGGCTATAGCACAACAAAATGTGTAAGTCAAGGGGTATGAAAACTTTCTGAAGGCACTAGTTGCTATGTTTCACTGCAGTCACACTATTTCATCGAGTACTAAGCTACTAATTGCTGT
Source organism: Salvelinus alpinus (assembly GCF_045679555.1). Lineage (NCBI taxonomy): Eukaryota > Metazoa > Chordata > Actinopteri > Salmoniformes > Salmonidae > Salvelinus > Salvelinus alpinus. Next base: position 28,371,920 of record NC_092095.1, on the reverse strand, counting down.
TCCCTGCTTGTGATGGTAATAAAGAAAGACACCAGGTCTCTTATTTAACTCTCTACATTAATGATGAGAGGTTCATTCTCAAAAACCCTTGCTGGCTGTCTTCGGGGTGGGGGGGTTACGTTACAGAAAGTGCAGAGGAAATGTGATCCTCCCGTACGCTGACTGTCCCAGGTCCTTATCTCCAACCCTGCCTCTAAGGTTACATTCCATAACTGTGTCCCGAATGGCACCCTACTCCCTAACTAGTGCACATAGGGAATAGGATGCCATTTGGGACACAGGCTACGTGTCTTCATCCGTAGCTTCTCTATTGATAGCTTTATGGTGAGAACATGGGGAGATCTGCTTGGTGGTACTATATGGGTTCTCTCTCTTTCCCCTCCGCTATTCAGCGTCATGCACGACCCCTGTGAACTCTGATGTAATGGCAAACAAACAAACAGACTGGGGCGCTGTTGAAAATCCTCCTTAACTCCTCTGAGCGGTGGAGCGAGAGTGGCAAACTCTCAGAGCAGAAAATTACTTCAGAAACTTTCCTGGTCAGACCTAAGTGAACTGCATAGATTTATATTTGGTGTACGTTACAGAAGCTTCGTAACGATGAGTATCAGCTCATTTAAAATGCCTGCCACGGAATAAAATGCAACACGTTTATGTATTAGGTTCTCTGTGGTCCCGGCTGTATATGCATTTCACGGTAAGGTCTACACCTGTTGTATTCGACGCATGTGACAAATAAAGTTTGATTTGATAGTGTAACTCACACAATGAAGCGGTTGCTTATATAGGCCAACTTTCAAAGGAATGGAAAAGCATGCCTTTTGTACGGTGAATTTTCCATAGGACTCTGGTGAACAGTAGGGCACGGCACGCAGTCAAGGTGCTGAAGGGGAGTATGGGTGTTACACCCCCTGCATGGTAATCGCTGGATGTAGAGTCAGAGGTTGCGTCCCAAATGGCTCCATATTCCCTATAAAGTGCACTACTTTTAACCAGGCTCCTAGGCGTGCGCTATGTAGGGAATATGGGACTCACCCGTCGGACAGGGAATTTGGCAGTTGGCCATGTAAGCTCTTAGAATAAATGAAACTCATTTCCTGCTTCATTCACTTTGTATAAGAGCAGCCTGGGTTCCTTTCTACACAGGAACACTGTGGTATTCAGCATGTCTCATGATCTGTGTGTGTGACTCTCTACTTCCCCCCCCCCCCCCCCCACACTGTGACTGTCTTAAGTGAAAGAGTCAGGTGTTTAATGACATTTATGTGAGGCTTCCCTCTCGTCACTGACAGATGGACAAAATAAAACAGAGGGTACTGTTCAGTAGGGCAAAACGTACCAAAACATTTTTTACAGTTCTTATTGGACCAAATCCAGGTAGTACCATCCCATTTCATTCTGTTTCGAAACGTCTCGTCCCATACTGAATTTTCGTGTGCCCTAATTGGTCAGTGGAGCCGTCAGTCATCAGGGCCCCCCAGTCAGACCCCGTCCACCAGTCAGCCAGCTTCCTTGTTTCCCTCATCACTCAATGACAGTGGAACTCTCTTTCTCTCTCTTTTTCCCTCTTTCCTCTCTCCCTGCATCAATAAACATGGAGTCTAGTGTGGGTAGGGGGGGGTTGGGGTGTAAGGGCTTTGTATTCAGGTCTTTGGGCAGGCTAGAAGGATGGTCAACAAAGAGCAGGAGAAACTGAGTTATTTTTTTCCCTCTTGGTCCTGTCACTCAGTTTCACCTCACACAATGACCAGTCTTTGTCCTAACCAGGTCCTAGCTGGCTTCTTTCCTCATCCCCCTCTCTATTTTACACTCTCTCTCTGAAAACGAGAAAACAAATCTGCTTGACGTCCTGGTGAGAGAGAGTGGTGAATATTGCGTCTGTATTATACTGTTAGGTTCATCACAGCTCTCCTATTCATCTGTCGTTATCTCTTGTTGCCAACAACGAGCGCTCCACTCATAGAGAGACAGAAATGTGTTTTTGAAAACAAAGCCACGTGACTGCATGACTTTGTGCCGGCCCTGCAGCAAGCAGAGCGGAGTCCATGGCTGGCTGCCGACCGTCGCCGTGCCAACAGACGGTTGCGTCTCAAATGGCACCCTATTCCCTATACAGTGCAGTACTTTTGACCAGGGGCTATGTAGGGAATAGGGTGCCATTTGGGACAAAGGGGGATCTGTTTTATTGTGAGCGGGCTGGGTTGGACCTACATGGCTGTTTATTTGGGTCAGGCAGTGAGGGTTGGGCCTGTCTGTGTGGTCGGGCCGGTGTCCGAGCTCTGACACTGGATTGGTGTCACTCTGTCGCCCAGGCTCCTAGCAACCACCACTGGAGGCTATGAGAGAGGTGAATGGGGTCTGGTGTCCTGTCCCGTGTGCAACAGCCACAAGGCTGTGGTTTGTCACTGACGTTCACAGTCTGTGGTGCTGCAGAGACTGGGACAGAGATGGAGGGTGTCTCCCAAATGCCACCCTGTTCCCTACATGGTGGACTACGCAAGCACATGCACTCACATACCCACACCGTACACACACAGATACACTATATATACAAAAGTATGTGGACACCCCTTCAAGTTAGTGGATTCGGCTATTTCAGCCACACCCGTTGCTGACAGGTGTATAAAATCGTGCACACAGCCATGCAATCTCCATAGCCAAACATTGGCAGTAGAATGGCCTTACTGAAGAGCTCAGTGACTTTCAACGTGGCACCGACATAGGATGTCACCTTTCCAACAAGTCAGTAAGTCAAATGTATGCCCTGCTAGAGCTGCCCCGATCAACTGTACGTGCTGTTATTGTTAAGTGGTCCTCGGTTGCAACACTCACTACCGAGTGCCAAATTGCCTCTGGAAGCAACGTCAGCACAACAGCTGTTCGTCAGGAGCATTTGTTCTGCGCGGCCGTGTGCAGCTTAGAGGGAACATTGGTCACTTGTATTCCAAAACGGATTTGAAAAACCAAACTGATTTCAGCATTAAGGTCTGCAGTGTGAACAAGGCTTCAGTACAGAAGTCCATTCTCTTCAGCTGTACTGTGACTGTATCCTGTATGTAGTGTACTGTGACTGTATCCTGTACGTAGTGTACTGTGACTGTATCCTGTATGTAGTGTACTGTGACTGTATCCTGTACGTAGTGTACTGTGACTATCCTGTATGTAGTGTACTGTGACTATCCTGTACGTAGTGTACTGTGACTGTATCCTGTACGTACTGTGACTGTATCCTGTACGTAGTGTACTGTGACTGTATCCTGTACGTAGTGTACTGTGACTGTATCCTGTATGTAGTGTACTGTGACTGTATCCTGTACCTAGTGTACTGTGACTGTATCCTGTATGTAGTGTACTGTGACTATCCTGTACGTAGTGTACTGTGACTGTATCCTGTACGTACTGTGACTGTATCCTGTACGTAGTGTACTGTGACTGTATCCTGTACAGTATATAGTGTAGGAGTCCCTTGGTGCTAGTGCCAACCATAAGAGGTGCCAGGTAGGGAGGGGCTCTGGGTGGGACACCACAGCTGAATTCCAAATAGACCCCTAGTCCCTAGATCTGAGAGGATTGGATAGGTCTAAGCAATATAGCGAAAACCTTCTACCTAGCCAATCAGAAGGCAAGGTGAAGCTAGGTATTGCGGTAATGCTCTCTATCCTCTTGTCACCGAGGTTAGTAAGAAGAGAACGCTTATATCTATCCAATCATTTGACCAGGACTACTGACCCTCTTGGGACTGTAATGTGTGTGTTGACATCTGGGTGATTTTAAAAAGAGGCCGCCAGGCTGGATTTCTTTGTGTGTATGTTGTGAAATGTACCCGGGACAACAGGCGGACACTCTGCTGCTCTAGTCTCAGGTTGGCTTGGTTTGGATAATTAGATTCGACCACCGGTGACAGTAACTCTCTCTCTACTTCCGCAGAGTTATGCAGTACTATAACAGGTTGTAGAAACATTTTAGTTGAGAAATGTGTCACTGCTACCCAGGGTTTCTTTCTGGGTGCAACATGGTTGGTCGTGACTGAATAGCCCTTTTTCCTTTCTCTCTCTGAATCTCAGCTCGGTGCAGAACAGCGAACGGGGGAAGAAAATTGGAGCAGCTGTGATCACCACCAGTCGGAGTGTCGTGCAGACCGGGAAGGCAGTAGGTGAGACCGACAGTCTCTCTAACCAACCTTTTCCCCAGACTCAAATTAAGCCACTTGTGAAGGATTTGTAGTCCAGGAAACTGGCCTTCAAAAATAGTCAACACAGAGTACTGCTAACTAACATTCACTTTGTTTTCATCAATTAATTTCTAAGAAATGTATTGTTCAGTACAGAACTTTATATCTTATCCACAATCCCTCCTGTCTCCATCCTCCAGGTCAGTCGGTGGGTGGAGTGTTAACCAGTGCTAAGTCAGCCATGTCGTCCTGGTTCTCTACGTTGGCCCAGCCTGCTATTTTAGCCACTCCCGCAGCCTCCCCTGAGCCTCAGTCACCTACCGAGGCCAAGCCTTGACCACCTACCTGCTGCCTGCCTCCTAACCTAACCTTAGCCTCTGTCACAGGCTTTAGCCAACATGAGTTAAGCCTAGGAGCCGAGGATACCCTAACCTAACCCCCTCCAACGGTCCTTCCCCGAGTGTCTCTCAATTCATCTTTCCTTGATTCCCTGCATCCTTTCTCCTGAGCTCCTTCACAAACCCTATTGGAGAAGGTCAGAGGGGAGGAATCTTGGACAGTGTCCTCCAATACGGTTGAGGAGACGGGATGCGACGTGACACACTCCTCCTATTCCTCCTCTCCCCCTTTCTTTCAGAACCAGCTAGTTACAGAGAAGGAACCGGGGTCAGGTGGGCAGAATAGGTTGAATTTTGCGTGTTTGGGGAAAGGTTTTATTTTATGAAAGATTTGATTCAGGTCTCTGATGGGATACCACAACACAGCAGAGGGATCCAGGTCTTTGTCATAAATGATACCCTATTCCCTATGTAGTTCACAACTTTTGCCCAGGGCCCATAGAGTACTGGTGATAAGTAGTGCACTAGGAATAGATGCCATTTAGGACGCAAACCTGGTCTGCAGTACCCTCTCCCCTCCATCCCCAGGTTACAACTGCTCCAGCATGGAGGACAGATCGACAAGGGCAGATGAGAGGAATAGCCACTTGTGCTAAACAGACCGGCAGAAATATCCTCAGAGCCCATGCTCAGAGCCTCAGACACTTCAGATTTCAGTGTGTTTTTCTCTGTGTGGTGGAAGACCTTTTGTGTTTTATCCAATGCCAGTGTTTTGCTCTAACTGTATTCCAACAAGGTGTATACTGTATATACTGACAGTGTGAAACCAGTGCATCGCTGGCTGGAAGCTGTGTTACTGTAAATAAGATGCTGGGTCAGAGCAAGTTATTCTCAGTTTACTGGACAGGACAGACAACCTATGGGGGTGTCCCAAATGGAACCCTTACCATAGTGCACTACTTTTGACCGGTCCCTGGTCAAAAGTAGTGCACTATAAAGAGAAGAGGGTGCCATTTGGAACATACACTGTTTGTCATTCCTTCAGGTTAAGAAAAATGCTTTTTATCTTTTTCCTCATTATGTCTGCACTATACATGTAATAGTGAACTTTTATAAAGATAGTTGGAGTATGGGATAAAATGAATTTATTAGTTGTATATAGTTTGTTGGACTTGTACAAATAATAGTGATGACACGACTGGAACCAATCTCTACCTGATCTATGGCTCACTATCGTGCATCTGAAATGGCACCCTATTCCCTATATAGGTCACTACTTTTGACTAAGGCCCTTTAAACCTATTCCGTAGAAAGTGCACTACTAAAACTAGTGCTGTACATAGGGAATTGGTTGCACCTATACATAGGAAAGATTATATTTCTATGTACTCTCTTAGCCTATACTTGTTACTTTGAGATGATTACAGTACTTTCTCCCCAACTGTTTGTATTGAAGTTGTTGGATTAGTTTAACATTTAGGCACAGATCCATATTTAGGAAATAAGTGTGTATATATATTTATCTTTGAGATCTGGGACTGTATCCACTAAAAGTCGGAGTAAGAGTGCCGATCTAGGATCCCATATAACCTTATCAATTACGATCTAAAAGGCCAAACAGGTCCTAAATCAGCACTCGTTCGCAGACGTTTAGACATGGGCACAGGTCCCGTTTTTAAACTGTAATAATGACAGCTTTGCTGTCTGAACTTTGGACCATCATCTCTTTGATTTCCTGTCTTGACTTTTAAACTAAAATCTGAGTCATTCGTATTGCCTGTATGCTTCATTTGTTGCTGTTGAACTCTGAAATGTACTTTAAGTATGCAAAGAAAATTTAATCTGACATATTTAGGGTTTTGAAAATGTGAAGTTAATTTATGCTGCATTAAATATGAAAAAAACTGATGGAAATCAGCCTCATCTTTACTGCTTCCGTACCTAAAAGTGCTTCCCATAAGCTTACAGGAAAAATACTACCTACAAAACGTAACAAGATATGAAAAAAGTATCTCTGTAAGCTTCTGTTAGAGCGAGATATTCATGGTCTGGTCTGTTCATACTGTATGTAGGTCAGCCAAACAAAAGACCGTAGAGGGAGGGGGTGTAGCAGGCGCAGGGTCTACCGGACAAAAACAGGCTGCAGCCACGTGCCTCAGTTCAATAACATCACACGCGAACCCAGGGACCTCACGGATGACTTTCAGATTATCAGCTCAAAAGCTATGGAGGGGGAGGAGGCAGAGCGATGTTTGTTTGGCTTCAGCAGCTGTATGGAATAGGTTGCCATCTGGGAATCAACCAGCTCCAGTTATAGCTATTCAGAGGTGGTACGGACAGGGCTTCTGTGGATGCCTTTGTCAGGCAACGAATGGGGAAAAACTATTTTAAGCAGGCATAATAAGTACCTAGGTTGTATGACTAACTGAACATGTAAATAGGCTAAATCTGTAATTGTGAGCAGACTGGATTGAAAGGTAAACACATTGTGACATGTTTAAAACAAAACCAAGCCTGCTTCATCAACCCATGTGAAAATAACAAGCCATTTTTTTCGAGAACGTTTTGGTATGTTTTTTAATAAATTAACGTTCATTCAAAATACAGTGCCAAAGGAACATGATGCAGCCAAACATGCTAGTAAGGTTTGTCATGAAGCACCTGTGCTCATGTTTAAGGTAGGAATCATGAAGCAGCTCCGTCCGCTCCTTCCCTCCTATACCACCCTCCAGTCGGTCTCCACTACCGCTAGTGGTTGCCTGGACAATTTCCATAGCAACAGCACTGGGCCAGCCCTCCTTCTCAGACCCAATCAGCAGCAAGATTCCTCAGTATTTCACTCAAGAAAATAATCTGATGGGGGGGTGGATACCTAAACACAATCACACTACAGTAATGTCTGATATTAACTTAAAAAAAATACTAATACAAAATAGAACCTGGTTGTTTTCCCCACACTAAAACAGTTTATTTTTTAAACATATGAAAAATATATATTTTTATAATTATATATATTTCAGCAGCTTAGGGAAAGAAAAAAAAATGCATGAGCCCAAAAATCTATAGTTGACCAGAGTATTGAGAGAGTGAAGGAGGCGTGTGTTGTTGCAGAGACCCGCGCTTGTCAAAAATAAGAGCCGGCATAGATCCTCCCATCACGACGATATGGCGGTTGGTTAGGGTGAGCTCCGTTCTGTAAACCGCTGGCTGGCTCTGTGGAAGACCTGTGTCCAGAGAGATTGACTAAGGATGCCTCCCAAATGGAACCCTATATAGGACGCTACTTTTGGCAAGAGCTCCAGTGCCAGCTCAACAAGCCTATGGTGGCCCTTTGCACCCTGGTCAAAAGTAGGGCCCAATGTAGGGAGTCGGGTGCCATTTGGGACACAGCCTAAGAGACAGGCAGGCTAGAGTGGTGTTAGTGTGAGCAGGGGACTAGAGGAGTGAGGGGAGAGGCAGGGGGTTGCGTGTCTGGAACAGAGGTGAAGAAAAAAAACGGGTAGAGTGACTGGACCTGCAGTCACCACCTAGAACCCCTTCTCTCCCATAACCCCCCCCCCCCCCCCTAACACTTGGCCCTGTATGTTCCTATACTATGAGCATCCCAAATGGCACCGTATTACCCATTTAGTGCACTACTTAGGGAATAGGGTACCATATGGCTGGGACACAGGCCATGTGTCCCTAGGAGAGATGGATGTGGGTTTACAACAGTGGTGAGAGAAAGAGGTGGAGACCAGGAGGATTTTGGTACAGTTATTCCAAGGAGCTTTTCGCCAGTAAGTGCATCATCACAAATCAGTCGACTTTCAATTATCACATTGTAGAAACAGTATAACAGACTTGAAGTTGCAACGGACAAAAGAAAAAACAAATCTACTTTTTTCCCATATTACTTTTTCGTTTCTCTCCTATATTTTCAATGTCTGAGGCTTTGTATAAGCTTGTTTGTCAGCAACAGCCAGCCGGCAGAATAGCCTTGTAGCGCTCAGATCCCTTTGGAACAGACAGACATCAAACCTACCCCTCTGGCATTCAGGTCCATCCCTCGACACGTCACACCCAGAGTTCAGAGGGCAATTCAGGGACTCAGTTTGGGGGCAGAGAGGAGGAAGGTTAAGAGCTATATGTGAGGGAGGGAGACCATCTCTCCGTCCACCTCAAACTCCTCGGCCCCGTCGGGGGAAAACAGGTAGGTGGGTGGTTTCCACGGGGATTCTTCCAGACAGGATGGGTATAGCTTCCCCACAGCGCAGCGGAAGTCCTTCCCCAGGTCCCAGAGCACGCGCTCAGACACGGGCTGCTTGAGGTACCAGCGGTCCAGCTCCAGGTCGTACTGGTAGATGGCGTACTTGGCGCGCTCGTTCATGTGAGTCTCCCGCATGAAGATGCACAGAGAGCCAAGGAGCACCACGGCCCGCACACACGGGTCCGAGTAGCGCTTGGCAGGGATGTTGGCGGCCAGGCGCCACTCGTTCTTGCCGACGTCGTAGATCTCCACGGTGACGGAGGAGCCGTCGATGGTGCTGGTGGGCATGCGGACGCCCGAGTTGGAGACAACGTGGAGCCCCCCGATATAGAAGATGAGGTCACCGAAGGTGGCAGCGGAGGCGAAGCAGCGACTTGTCTTCCTCATGGCCATCTCTACCCAGGTGTCAGCGCGAGGGAAGTAGCAGTACATGAGGTCATGGGTCATCACGTAGATACAGTCGTGGGCTGCTACGGACGTGGTCCAGTTCCAGGCGCAAGGGAGGGGGCTCATCATAGCCCACTCGTCTTTCTCACAGTCATAGCGTTCTACGGTACGTTTATTCAGCTCCCCGCCTACGTTGTCCCCCCCGATGGCGTAAATGTAACCCTCGCAGTAGACCAGAGAGGGCTTGATGCGGGCACACAGCATGGGCGTCTTAGGCACCCAGGCATTCTGCTGGGCGTCAAACCAGAAGAAGCTATCCACCGATCGGAACACTGCCTGTTGCTTGCCACCGCTCTTCCCGTGGTTGGCGATCGAGTTCTTCAGCGGGATTTGCCCGCCGGCGATGAACACGTCGTTGTCGGGTGTGACGAGCGTCCCAACCTTCTGGAGGTAGCCCGGCGGGTTGCTGAGCTTGTAGACCTTCTCGGCTTGCGGGCTGTAACACACCACCGTGTGGTTGGGGCCTGTCATCACCTGACCCATGTCAGACGGCCACTCTGACGTGGCCTCTATGAAGATGAGCATCTCCTCCTTGGTCATACCAAGGCGGGGTTTGAAGAACTTGGGCATGGACTTGTAGAGGCCCTGCACTACGACAGACTTGTCGTTAGGCGGTAGGCCCTGGAACCAGGCGCGCTGAGTCACCTCGGAGAGAGCGTCGATGCGGATCTGGCTGAGAACTGAGGACAGGTACTGGGACCTAGCCTCCATGTTATACTCCAGCCACAGCATGGCAGCCTCCCTCACCGTCTCCTCCTAAGAGAAAAGAGAATATTTAAACATCAAACATACCTATGGTGTTGTCACAATGTAGTATCAGTTTTACAAGCAGTCATTTTGTGTAGCCAGAAGCCGTATTCTTATCCCCAAGGGGTAACTTGCTTTACAGCTCAGGGATAAGAAATACACAGAACCAACATTAAGACAGAGTTGTTGTTTTTTTATATGAAAAAGTATACATACCGGTAGGAATATTTCTAAGTACGTAGAAAGTACATTAGGTACGTATAACCAGAGAAGTGTGTACCCACCTTCTCCACGTTGAGGTTGTCTGAGCACAGCACGTCGACCAGCAGCTCGTGGGACAGCTGTAGGAAGGCCTCCTGACGGTAGACCACGGGGAACTTGTGTTCCACCATGCGCTTGGCGCTCTGCTTCAGCTCCACACAAGAGAACAGATCCCCGATGCTCAGCATCCGGACACAGTTATCTGCATGGATCTTCTTCACCAGGTAGTCCCTGCACTGCAGTAGCACATCCTCTACCTAGACAGGTAGGGGGTGTATTATAGAGAAATAGCTACTGCTTGAAAATCATCAAGATCAACATTGCGATTATATTACTAAGACTCAATCACTCAATTAGGCACATACACCCACTCATTCATTCAGTAATGGCCACTGATCAGAAATAGGAGGGTCAGTGATGTGACGAGTCCCGTGAAGACAGGACACGTCTACCTCTGTAGATCAGATCAGTAGAGTAATGTTGAGACCCAGATGAGTGGGGGGGGGGGGGAATAGGAGACTGGTACCACACCTGTAGGAAGCAGGCGGTCTCATAGAGTGGCTCCACAGTGCTGTCATTGATAGCCAGGTTGCCTGTATAGGCGTAGGTGATGATGATCTGGAGAGTGGCAGGGTCCACGTTCTTCAGGTGAACATTAGTCTGTTTACTCTCAGACAACCCACTCATAAACATTGCCCTGGAGAGAGAGAACAAAGGGATCAGCACTCAGTCAGCTCATCATTAAAATGTTGTTCATTTCAAAATTGTTGACGTCAGCTATTTCACATCTTCATTAAAAGCAGTAGTTTGCTGCTATGGGCAAAGTAAAGCATTTATATTGTGACAGACACTGAGCGTGACATATTAGACAATCTACAACAGGGTTTCTCAAACTTGGTCCTGGGGCCCCCTCTGGGTCCATGCGTTGGTTTTTGCCCTAGCACTACACAGCTATATTCAAATAACCAACGTATCATCAAGCTTTGGTTATTTGAATCAGCTGTGTAGTGCTAGGGGGGGGGAAACGAGGGAGGCCTAGGACGAGTTTAGGATTGATCTACAACATCCGTTTATCTGACTGGGGATCCAGCATAAAACAGTCAGAGGTAGGTAACAAACAGACTCCCAACAACCCCAGTTGGACTTCTCAGGCACTAGACCCAGTGACCAGACCACAGCATGCTTCCTCTGCGCTGTGGCTCAACCACACCACCCCCAGCCAGCTTGTCATACCCCGCCCTTCTCTCAGTCTCTCCCTCTCCCCCCCAGGCCATCCTGACACCCACACAGCTGTCTGTGACACTGCCTTTCGCCTTAAAAAAAACAATATGTCACCAAAACCTGTGAGTTTGTGCTGCTTACAGCAGGACCTGGACCTGCCAGGGCCCTGGGCTGGATATTACACAACCTTGCAAGCATCCTCTGTGTCACTAGCTTACCCCTCTCGCATGCCCCCCCCCCTCACCAACCCAGCTCTGTTTTCCTGCGTGACAAGGGTTCCCTTACTAATATAAGTACGCCAGAGCCCCCCCCCCCCCGGGCCCCTTTAACTGCAGCAAGGAGGGTAAAGGGAGGAGAGCCAGAGAGTGCCAAGAAAGAGAGAAGGGACACCTCCTGGGGGGGAGCCAGAATGCGGCATGAGCAAGAGAATGGATACCTCTGTGAACCCAAGTGGGAAACTGCTTTGCATGTTGTCACCGGATAACGAGTGGTGTGCGTGGGAATCAGTGAGAACGAATAGGTGGGTGTGAGGAGAGCAGCCAGTAAATGTGTCTGCTGGATCTTTACTAGGAACGTCTGTGTTCAAAAGACTAGGCTACATAAGCTCTTGTCATATGTGTGTGTATATATATATATATATATATATAGTACCAGTCAAAAGTTTGGCATTTCTTTATTTGTACTATTTTCTACACTGTATAATAATAGTGAAGACATCTAACATATGGAATCATGTAGTAACCAAAAGTGTTATTTTAGATTCTTCAAAGTAGCCACCCTTTGCCTTGATGACAGCTTTGCACACTTGTTATTCTCTCAACCAGCTTAATCTGGAATGCTTTTCCAGCAGTCTTGAAAGAGAACCCACATATGCTGAGCACTTGTTGGCTGCTTTTCCTTCACTCTGCAGTCCAACTCATCCCAAACCATCTCAATTGGGTTGAGGTCAGGTGATTGTGGAGGCCAGGTCATCTGATGCAGCACTCCATCACTCTCCTTCTTGATCAAATAGCCCATACACAGCCTGGAGTTGTGTTGGGTCATTGTCCTGTTGAAATTAAATTATAGTCCCACTGAGCGCAAACCAGATGGGATGGCGTATCGCTGCAGAATGCTGCTGGTTAAGTGTGCCTTGAATTTGAAATAAATCACAGACAGTGTCAGAAGCTAAGCACCCCCACACCACCTCCTCCATGCTTCATGGTGGGAACTACACGTGGAGATCATCCGTTCACCTACTCTGCATCTCAAAGACACAGCGGTTGTAACCAAAAATCTCAAATTTTGAGTCGGACCAAAATGACAGATTTCCACCAGTCTATTGTCCACTGCTCGCGTTTCTTGGCCCAAGCAAGTCTTCTTATTGCTGTCCTTTAGTAGTGGTTTCTTAAAAGCAATTTGACCATTAAGGCCTGATTCACGCAGTCTCTTACCTAGAGGTCGACCGATTAAATCGGCATGGCCGATTAATTAGGGCCGATTTCAAGTTGTCATAACAATTGGTAATTGGCCTTTTTGGACGCCGATTACATTGCAATCCATGAGGAAACTTGGTGGCAGGCTGACCACCTGTTGCGCGAGTGCAGCGTCAAAAGGACCTTGTGGCTGCAATGAGCCATGGTAATGTACTAGCTAGCATTAAACTTATCTTATAAAAAAAAAAATCTACACATAGTTTATGATATTACTAGGTTAACTAGCTTGTCCTGCGTTGCATATAAATCAATGTGGTGTCTGGGGTTGCCCAGTCATCATCTCCACTGCAGTGCTGCACTTCAGCTATGTAATGTTGTGCTTCTAAATGAGCCCCCTGGGCCTACCTTCTCTTGGGCCACACTCAAATTGAGTCATTCTACTACCACTAAATAGTGATTAATAACTGACAAACAGAGAAGTAGGATGACATTTAAGGGACAAACGGTAACACATCTCTATATTTCATAATAAAACAAACACTATTTGACCACGGCTGTGTCCCAAATGGCACCCTATGGTGCCTGGTCAAAAGTACGGCAATATAAGAGGGAATAGGGTACCATTTGAAATGCATCCAGGGAGAACATGGTACGGGTAGCCTAATCCTAAGAGTGTCAGACTAATGCTTGTCATGTTTCCAACATAGGTGAATACTGGAAAGCAAAATGTAGACCTAAATCAACCATTTCACAGTTCCATCTCCCCAACACACACATGCTACAGTAAGCCCAGGAGTGTGTCGCAAATGGCACCTTGTTCCTTATGTAGTAAGAAGTGCACTATATAGGGAATAGGGTTCCATTTCAGACACAGCCCAGGAGTGACTTAATGGGTTCCCAAACAGGCTTGCTCAGGCAGGTCGAGGTCTACATCATAGTCACAAGCTGCTGAACTGTAGTACTTGTACGTAACATTCTGCTGAACAGAACAGTCCAGAACACGCCACAGTGACTCACCTGAAATAGCAGCTACATGTGACCAAGACCATCTTGTGACAGTACAGTGCACTACTAGGGCCTGTGGTGCACTCCAAAAGTAGTGCACTCCGCAGGTAACAGCGGCCAGCGAACGGCGTTAACTCACCTGAAATAGGAGCTACATGTGGCCAGGACCATCTTGTGACATGGGAACTCGTTGTCCTCCACCAGCAGCACCACGTCAGTCAGTAACTTCTGCTCATAGAAGAAGTTGAGCTGCTCCAGCAGGGAGACCGCGTAGTCCATGTTAACTGGCCTGCGCTCACTGAGATCCGACATGGTTGCATCCCATGAATCGCGCCCCAGTTTCAGCAGTTCAAGCAGCCGGTAAAAGAACCGGGCTCCAAAACCAAATGGGGGGGGGGGGGGGGGGTAAATAGCCTAAAAACTACTGCAGACTCCGCTGCTTTGTGATGACTGATGTTGGCAGGCAGGCAGCGGTGTTGACTCAAAACCAACCCGGGGGGGGGGGGGTGAGAGATAAAATCAAAGTGACGACAGGGTACAGAGACCCCTCTGCTTTGTGACACCACCGTTGGCTGATGTCGGCAGGGCAGAACAGAGCAGGGGTGTTGACCAAAACAATACGCTGTGTCCCAGGACCAGGATAAAGAGGACCTCTGCAGCAAAAAAACTAAAGCAGCAACTCCTCCTCCTCCTGTTCCCCTGTTATGGAAGAGAAGACAGGATGATCAAAATCAGGTTGGTTCCCCTCCTAGTGTTAATTAAGAGTGGCGCAGGAAGTTACCCTCCAACTGGGCTCTCTCTGTCTAAGTCCTTGGTGTGGTCTCTAGAGCCCAAAACCAGTCAGTGCTGGTGCTTCAATGTCAGCTGTGTTTGTTCTTCGTTACTCTGTATAGCCCAGATAGACCCGTCTCTCTCAGAGCAGACAAGACAGGCAGGCACAGGGGACTGGATGGAGGTAGTGGGGACAGGAGATGCAGACTGGATGTGGTGGTGATAGTGATGCAGCTAAATCAGTGCTGGGCTGAAACACAGAATAGAACAAATCAATAAAACCACTTTCCATAGATCAGATCAGGCCCAGGACACAGAAAACAGGGCTGTTCCCTATGTAGAGCCCTTAACCAGGGGCCCATGAGAAGCTGTTCAAAAGTAGTGCACTATGTAGGGGATAGGATGCATCAAACAAACAGCCTATAACAGTCCAGGGGAGGGATACAGGACAGATACAGACAACATGTTGTTCCCGACATTTCTGTGTATAAATACTTCTGGTTAACATTATATTGATCTCCTCACTTAAGACATTTTCCAGGGATACGCTACAGAACATTAAGTGCATAGCAGGCCTAATACTGCATTGAATAACAGAGAATCTGCTTTTCAGGCAGACAGTCTCCTCCTCATCCCCCTCTCCACCATTCTCCTCACTCCCTGCCTGTCAGATCAGCCCACATCCCCAATCCCTTCCACATGAGAAAAATGCATTGTCAACAATCTGGTCTCCCCTGGCAGGTCCCCCCCCCCCCCTCCATCCATCACTGGCGCCGCTTAGAGAGAATCATTGCACTCACTGACAGCCAGACAGACTGCTATGTGCCTGTGTCTGTCAAGCAATTAAAATGGGAGAGACCCTGATAAAACCAACAGTCAGATTAATTTGTTGGTAACAGGGCACTACATAAAACGTCTACTTAAAAATCAAGACACAGAGAACATGCTTTTGGCAGTGGCTTCAGAGCTGTAAGCTACCACCACTCATTGAGTGTGTCCCAAATGACACCCTATTCCCTACATAAGACTCTGGTCAAAAGTAGTGCACTATGGGTCCAGGTCAAACGTAATCCACTAAATAAGGAATATGGTTCCATTTGGGACCCATCCATAGTCATATCCTGGATGACTTCAGCCTCCATCTCTGGCATGCTGCCATGCTATCAAGGCAATCCATCCCATTGGCTTAAAGTGGTGTAGCCTACACCATATGCAGTCCTACCAACGCCAAACTAAGGGCAATTGGTGACAGAAATAGCAATTTCGTCAGGTAAACCACATGGGTGGCCACATGTGAAAGGCAAAAGATTATCAGGCCTTCGATAAGCGAAGTAGTTGAATTGCAACCGTTGTTATTGGTTATTTCTCCACTCTGGGACATGGTTGGAGTTTAGTCATTAAGAACATGGCCACAGCAGTCTGTTAAATAACCCTTTTCCACCCACGCGTTGATGATATGTCAATGCATGGACAAATTGGCTATCTAGCTACCTACGTCAATCTTGAAAGGCAACAGTGTGAAGTAAGCATTCTTCTAAGATCAACTAATTAACATGGACCTGTACATACAGTCCCGAGCTGGCAACATTGGTGACCACACACCAAAACACTGTACTACTACTACTAGGCTGATGACATTAGCCATCTCACTTCACTTGCCAATGGGCGAGTTATTTTTAATGGCCCAGTGCCCCAGGTGGGCAGAGGTCACACATTTTAGACCATTCCATTGGTCCTTAGAGTTTCTATGGTACTTAAATATACTTTTTAGCCAGGAGTTCTGAAAGTAGCACTCACGAGCCAAAAGTGATCCCTGATAAATTGCGTACTAAACCACAAGTGTGTAGATATTTGAACCACGTCATTGCTCTCGCTCTGCTGTGTGTGCATCTTACTTTATGTCACTTAAATGGCGAGGGGCTGAAGCTCATTGGCAACAAGTCGAATTGCTAGGGGCTGGCTCACATAGGTGAAAAATAGAGCAGCACAGCTTCTAGAAAAACAGTTGCTTTCAAATTAGGGATTCCGTGGCTAATTGAAGACAGACAGTAGTTTCGGAGCATGTGTTTAAGTGAAACCTACCACCTGGTGCACCAGCCATGCAAAACGAACTGGCCCAATGATTTGTGATTTTATGCTCTCCTCACAACATGGGACATAAAGCTGGTTAACCTAAATATGACTTACTTTCGCCTGCGTACTGAAAATAAATGTTATTGTAGGTAGCTAATTGCCTGACTATTGTTAGCCAACTAGCTAGTGGTTGGTTAGCAAACTCATCTAGCTAACAGGTGCCATCTGTAACCTATAGAGAGCAATAGTAATGGCGTCTTTTTGTAGGCACTAACTCTGCCATGGCTGATTGGCCAAAGCTTAAGGGGAAATAGGATTTTGGGATAATGACCGAAAATAAGTTGTGGTAAACACAGGCTTAGGAGATATTATACAATTTATTATATAAGAACCTTCATCAGATTACGTGGTGAATTTTGAAGCATTCATGTAATCAAACATAAGAACATAACGATTTCCTAATTCATAAAGGTCATGTTAACTGACTGATATTATATCATAGAACAAAACGTATAAGAACTCCTAAGCCTGTGTTAACCTCAGACCTTATTTTCGACGTTTATGCCAAAACCCCATTAATATCCCCCATAGGAATGGCTGAACTTAAGAGGTAACTCATTTCCGGTTTTTAGGACTACAAGATGACAATCTCTATTGACTTTAGAGCGCTGAAAAATCTTAACGGTTACCAAATTATTTGTGGGAGTTGTTCTATAAAACTGGCCAATAATTAAAATGCCTAGCCAGCTAGTAGTTATGTGACTAGCATTAGTTATGTTAACTAACTGTATTACATGACATCCTTACTGCTAGGCCACATTACGTTACGGTCACTAAGTATATATTTAAAAAAAAAAAAAGCTAGAAGTTGATTGGCTAACCTGGTGACTAATTCCATGGTGATAATTCAAATTCAAACACTTAGCTAAATTAGTTCAACTGGTTAGCTAGTCAATGTTATCAAGCTACAGTAGCTACGTTACCGTTACTTTGTCGGTGTTAGCTAGCTAAACATTCTAGCTAGGTTAGCAAGCTAGCGTTAGTTGGCTAGGTTACTGCCCAATTATCAAGCTAGCTACTTCCCAGACCCCCCCATCCAAAACATGGATAAGCAAGCCAGGCCTTCAGCGGATGTGGTGACTGATGACAGACTAGTTAGCTTACTCACCTTTCTTCTTTTTGAACCATTTATCCCAAATTAGACTTGAAAGCTTGATTGCCGGATCCCACAAAGTCTAATCGCTGCAACTATTAGCTAGTGTCTACGGTTATGTTAGCTTGATCATACATCAACAAAGGCGGCAGTTGCTCGTCCCTTCCGGGTACTTCTTGCCCGGACTCGGGAATTAACGTTACACCCACACATATATCCTGCCAACCAAATTATTCAGCTAGCTAACTACAGTGATGAGGTAGGTCCGTATAGTTTCCAGCAGTCTCATAGACCTAGCTAAGCAAGCAGGTAAATAACAATATCCAACGTAAGCAAGCAACGTAGCCCTAGCTAGGAAGGGTTAGCATTTGCTAAGCTCGTTAGCTAGGTTTTAGACGTCGGCGTTAACTAGTCTGAGCTGGCTAACAAGCAACCGTTACATTACTAGAATGAGCTAGCTATGCATGTATGTATGGCTGTTAAGATATTAAACAAACATATTTCCTCACACTAGCTAATTTAAGGCGATATGCAATACTCGATGCCGACCGGTCTTTTCTTGCTATTACAGAAAGTATCTAGCTCCGGAAGCCGAAATTACACAATTAAGGCCGCGAGAGGCAACCAGCAAGAAACCTTTCTCGACAACGCAGGCGCCGCGCAAGACAACAGGGGCCAAATGAGGATACTGGGCACGCGCCCAAAAACAGTCTCGGAGCATTATATTAATGCTCCGGGCATGCCCCGGGTGTACCGGGTTAGCGTTGATTGTATTCGATTTGGAACCGGGCATGAGCCAGGTGTCCTGTGCGGGCGACGGCAAAGTCGGCTTAAAACAACAGTGACATAGGTTAAAGAGGCAGTGCAGTTAAAAATGTGTTTTCCTGGTTTATTTTTTTAATGATATATCCACACTATGAGGTCGATAACACTGAATTTGTGAAAATTATGATAATGAAATGTTTGTGTTAGAGGGAAAAAAATGCCTGGAATTTAATGTAGGTGGGATGGACCTTTTGGCCCACATCATGGGTCACAATATGATCTGATTATAATAGACCAGTGACTGTTCATCTGGGTAAAATCAAATGTTTGTCACGTTTGCAGAATACCTTAACATGAAATGCTTACTTTACAAGCCCTTAACCAAAAACTGCTGATTTTTTTAAAGTAAGTAAGAAAAAAATATATTTACACACAGTGCATTCAGAAAGTACTCAGACCCCTTGACCTTTTCCACATTTTGTTACTTTACAGCCTTATTCTAAAATTGCTTAAACAGATGTAAAAAATATATACTCAAATATCACATTTACATATTTACATGGAGGGCGAGGGAGAGCTTTGTACGTGTCTCTGTGTGTTTGGAGTAAAGGTGGTCTAGAGTTTTTTGTATGACATTCTGGTAGAAATGAGGTAAAACGGATTCAAGTTTTCCTGTATTAAAGTCCCCGGCCACGAGGAGCGCCACTTCTGGGTGAGCATTATCTTGTTTGCTTATGGCCTTATACAGCTAGTTTAGTGTGGTCTTAGTACTTGCATCAGTTTGTGGTGGTAAATAGACATCTACGAAAAATATAGATGTAAACCCTCTTGGTAAATAAGGGGATGGGCTCTAGACCAACCTATCAGCCAATCGGGGCTCTGTATGTAAATATCTTCACATTTGTTTCCTAACACCCATGCGATCAGACTGAGCATTTCAAGGGCCAAAGGAGGCTCAGGGAAATAAATTATAAAAATATATATTTTTGAGTTATTTTCGTTAAAGAAACACACAGTGATTTATTTGACATAAAGTGATGATTTAAAAATACAATCACAAAGACTGCATGGGGGCTTTAAGCACTTGGATTAATGACTAAGATTTGGGCTTTTCACATGCACAATTAATTGCTTTTGATAAAACCGCTTTATCTGCCTCCTCAATTAAAACTAGTTTGAAGATTCGAACATATATTCTATGTAAAAGAGATGAATGTTTATGAACGATGCACCATGCTGCATTGTTGACAATATGACCAAGCAGCGCAATTGCCGTTCGATTTGAGCACGGCACGCCTCCCTCACCACCTTCGCCAGGTCACGTGACGGGCCATAGCCGGGTTCAACTCGGGGCAACTTAATCGAATCCCCTCAGACCATCTTCAAATGTCTCTCCAAGGCAAATGGCGCCATCTTCTGGAATAAAATCTCGGTGAAATGTACATTTTATTTTAAATTAGGAGCACAGGTGTAATCTATAAAACTGATTGAACGGTTAGGACGTTAGTATAGTTCTGCAAGAGTCTACCAAGTAAAATTACTCAGTTGGATGCTCTTTTGATTGTGTGATACAGTGAAGGGAAAAAAGTGTTTCCAATTTGTAGTGGTAACATTGTGAAGTAGGCCTCATCTAGTTTCCAGCGCTCTCATTTTGATAATCGTTGGATACATCAGAAAATGGACGGTAGGCCAATCAAATTTCCCTTGGCCTAGTCTATTTACCTGTTAAATGTTCTCAAAGTTTAAATATGGATATAAGTCTGTCACTGTAGCCTGGTCCTATATCTGTTACTACTCTTGCCAACTCCATTGTTGTCATTGTTTTGCCTGGAAACCCAACGTTGAATTGCGTAGAATTCTACGTCGTGCAGAAATTAGCGTTTGAATCAGGAAAGTTGCCGTCGGGTTTCCAGGCAAGTCCATATCTCTAGACAAAATGTGTCTGGCACTAGGCTACTATGAGTGTGCACCAATTATTTGTTATTCTGAAGTTCTCTGAATGAACTGATATGATCTAAAACGTTTTATTTTATTCACACTGATTATTCATAACATAATGGAATGACAATGATTATATACAGAAGGGAGCAAACACCCACAGTCGATGGAAAGCGGTCAGCCTAACCAGCGGCAGGTTAATCACCCAAGGCCCTTCTTCTATGTTCAGCCGGCTTCTCAACCTTACGACAACATGTATCATCATCACAATCAGTGGCATAATATGAATAACCCATACAACCACTATGGCTTTCCTGGTTCCGGTAGGCCTACCTTTCATGTTTCTTTGTTTGAGTTCCAAATCAAATGGCACCCTATTTCCTATGTAGTGCACTGCTTTGGACGTGGACCCTTTAGCACGCTTTTAAGGGAAAAACTTCAATTTGGGACGTACAGTTTTTCTCAAACCATAAGTTGAGTGGGTTATGGATTATTAGTGACTTAGTCAATGATTTTCTTGGATGCAAATATTGCTGCATGGTCATATTGTCTTTTTTAAAAAGCTTATGTTTTCCGCAGGAGTTTATCCATTTGGACGTCCTAGTCCATACATGTCCGCATACCCATACATGCAGTATCCTGGTGGATATGTTGTCCCACACACGCCACACATGCATCCAGTTGATTACAGACGCATGTATGAACCACCTCATTTTCATCTACCTCCTGTGCATGACCCCATGTTCCGCCAACAACAGCAGCAACCACACCATCATGTATGTATTCTTGTGCAACTTGTGCACAGATGAATAAGGCTATTTTATATATTCTCTCATTCATTCATTCTTTAATTCACCACCACCAGGATCACACCCAGAGAGAGGTGGTCTGTTCTGAGGCTCAGACGGACCCGAGTGATGCGCTAAACAAGCTCATAGAATGTCTGGACAAACTCCGGGCCAACGAGATGCAGGGTTCTGAGAAAGAGCTGGATTCCGGTGTCGTTTCCCAGTCTTCTGGAATATTCTCGCCAGACGGGGAAAGGAAATCTTGTAAGGTGGTGGGAGACATACACAGTGGTCATGGAGCCTCATGTGGTAAGTTGGAAGGCAGCCAATTGCAGTCGTCGTTTCCGATGGGCAGGTTGTTCAGCGTCGGTAATTCCACGGCGGCAGTCTATGACGGTGAGTCAAGCCGACGGCTGGGTCAGGAGGGCTGGGCTGTAGACTCTGACGAAGACCCCCCATTGGACAGCTCATCTATTCATGAGGAGAACCTGGACCCGCAGCAACATGCGGAGGAGTCTCTTCATTGCTGTTCTTTGGAAAATCTTTGCCTCCCGTCTGCTGTCTCGCAGTCAGAAGACAGCCCCAGACCTGAAAACATAGACAACGAGGCAGAGGATGGCACCAATCCATATGGTACCAGTTCCACTGAGGGATCTAGGTGGCAGGGCCACTGCTCCAACCTGCTCTCCACACAGTCACTACCATCCCCCTTAGCCTCTGACTGGCAAGCCTTAGAGGACACTAAATGTGGGGAAGAAACATTTGATGTTCCAGATAGGAAAGGTCTGTCTAAACTGGATGTTGACCTTTCCTACCAGATCCTCCATCTGCCCTTTGACAAGGTAACTTTTTACTATAATTTTAATTGAGTTTTCTTTTTGATTCTGCAGTGTTTTGTTGAGACCTTGTAAGAGTTTCATTGTATTCTCTATATTATGACAAACTTTTTAATTGGATTTAATTTGGACAAGGTCCTGACAGCTGGAGCTCTGCAGAAGGACTGCTCTGCCAGCTCCAGCTCTGCTCTGCTGTGTGGAGGCCTCCAGGCTTCCCTGTCCTCCAGCCAGCTCACTAACACCTCCTCCCCAGCCCGTCACCACTACTACTCCTACTACTGCCCCCCACAGACAGCCCACGGAAGGCTCAGCGTCCTCAGTCCCTCCCTGGATGAGCTCTCGTCCCGAGAGGAGATGTTCTCCACCGACCTGGAGGACATGGATCGATTTCCCAGAAGCTCCGTCTACGCAGGGAGGAGGTTCCCTGCGGAGGTCGAGCACCCCAGAGAGCCAGGGGTCAAGAAAGTCTGTCCTAAGTCCAAGAAGCTCTTGTGCGCCTGCTGTGGCTCGAGCCTGTTGAAAGGAGGGGCGAGCAGGGTTAAAGTTCATCACAGCCCAAGGGTGTACGCCGATGATGAGGCGGGGGATTCCGATGAAGTTGTTGAGCAGGAACAACAGTCTGCAATGACGTGTGATGAGAGCGCGCACCCCACTAGGGTGGTCGTGCAGAAGCACTCTGTCCCCAAGAAACACCAGCCTCTACACATCCAACAGCATCCCAAACCCAGCTGTAAGAGAGGCCAGTGTAGAGAGGCTGTCGGACCAGAAGAGCAGCAGGAGGAACCAGCGATGGTGCTGGTGGGAGCAGAGCTGGAGTATTATGAAGGCCATGTGGTGGAAGGTGGGCAGGATGCAGGGGATAAGGAACACAGGACATGCAAAGGTAAGTATTCTTCGTAAAAATATATTCACTAGAACGGGCATAGAACCTCCGACCGTTGCAATTTGATTAGTAAACTAATGGGTTCACTCTAATGGCCCCAAGTATGCCCATTAGGGCATCATTGACTTAAATATGGACTCCCATTGAAATAGGAACATCGCACTAGTCATGCATTATTGGGGCCAGAGTTGGCTGATTTTGATTTCCCTATATGTAACCGATGTGCAATGGCTAGCTAGTTTGCGGGGTGTGCGCTAATAGTGTTTCAATCGGTGACGTGTTTTGTGGAGCGATGGGTAACGATGCTTCGAGGGTGGCTGTTGTCGATGTGTGCAGAGGGTCCCTGGTTCGAGCCCAGGTAGGGGCGAGGAGAGGGAAGGAAGCTATACTGTTATACACTAAACCATAGATATGCTTTCTCTAGATGGAGTATGCAGAGAGGGCATTGAGACTTCAGAACTGGGTAGGCGGGAGAGAGGTACGGCCAAGCCCAGACGAAAACCACACGCCTCACTGCAAGGTAATATAAACAATCCCGATCAATAGATTTGAATGGATATTCTTTAGCTGTCCTAAGTACCTGCAGCATTGACCTGGGGCCATGTGTCAATAATCTGAGTAGGAGTGCTGATCTATGATCAGGTCCCCCCCGTCCATGTAACCTTCTTCGTTGTGATCCAAAATGCAAAACAGACACTAAATCAGCACCCAAACGCCTGACACGTATGACTTCAGATGTGTTTTCTATGAATGTGAGAGCGTAATGTTCAGGTCTGGTTGTTTTCAGAAAGACTGGCATTGAGGAAAGCTCTGTGGAAGCCATTGGTGTACCAGAGAGTGCGAGATGAGGAAAACGACAATGATGACGAGGAAGAGGAGCCACCACGATGTCGCAGGGGAAAAGGTCATATTTTTTTTCTTTAGTCTTCTGCTGTTTCACTATTGGCAATACTTGGACTGCATCCTAAATGGAACCTCATTCCCTTTTACAGTGCACTAAGACCTTGCTGTGTGTTATGTTGGTGTATGAATCCTTTTCTAATTTTCTTCTGCTTCTTCCAGGGTCCACCAAGAGAGGAGACACAAGATGTTAATGTCACACCATTGATCAAATAAAATGGCACAGAAAAAGAGCACTTAGTAGATTGCACAATATAGATGGACACTTTTTTTGGGATGATAAACAAGGAGACTTGGTTAAAGTCTCCTTAGCTAATAAATTACACTTTCAGGAGGTCTATAGACACAGCCTGTTAGCTAGCACTGTACTGTATTTTTGGGGGTAAAATACCTACTTATTCACCAGCACAGGGTTGGTGGCTTTGAAATGTTGATTTGCTTGACCAGTGTGTGCATTATTAAAATGAATTTCATTGTACCCTAACCTGGCTGTGGTTTATTACACCTGTTAGTAAGTGTTCATATGGTTTGGAATTATAAAAAATGTTACGCAAGAAAACAAAATAACTTAATTAATGGCAAATATTAGAATACTTGACATGTAGGATTTTGTCAGTTGGCCATAGCATTTGTGAAGTGAAGTTGCTGACAGTCTTATTTAGGCTATGATTGACAATGGCAGTTATTGCTTTCAATTACTGACGTGCAAGCTAGTTCTCGTTAGCTGTAAACATTTACTGGTAATGATGCAAGTGAAAACAACGGGCGAGATAGTTTTGCATGGCCTGGGTCATGCAAAAGGAACTTGCCCAATGAGCGCCATCAAATATTTATAAAGCCGTTCTTACATCAGCTGATATCTCAAAGTGCTGTACAGAAACCCAGCCTAAACCCCCAAACAGCAAGCAATGCAGGTGTAGAAGCAAACTCACTAGAAAGGCCAGAACCTAGGAAGTGAAAGAGATTTGCGTCAGTTCAAATCTGGTATCAGGACAAAATGTGATTCAGAGTCACCGAATATACTTTAAGTATTTTAATTAAACTCAAGCGATAAATGGTAAATGCAATTTTCGTATATACGGGTACGCTATATGACCACGCAGGGTAAAACAGAGAACTCTGGAATGTGCTCAAACAAGAGTTTTTATACTATGACAGCTTTAGTTCCAACCCGTCCGTTGGCCTATCACAGTAGAGGCTGAGCGCGGTTTAAACTTTGCTCAGCCTATCGCTGGCACTCAGACTGGTCCCAGTCCCTTGGTGCTCTCATCTGTACGCATCTGGTCGTTGCGTAGATTAGATCCGTCTTGTGTCTCCCCCCAGATCCTACACTCAAACAGTTCCTTATTTGGTATTGTCCAGTGTCCTACCCCCCCTGGTTGGCCTAGAGATATGCACCCCTCCCCTCTCCAGATTGACCACAGCTTTTGCATCAAGGCACTCTATGTTGCTCAATCTTTACACACATACACACACACACATCTGCATTGTTTATGTGTGTGTGTGTGTAACAAAACAATATTCATCTTCAAACAATATGGTAGCGGGCTATAGTACATAAACATAAATCCTAACAGAAGAAACCTAGAGAGGAACCAGGCTATGAGGGGTGGCCAGTCGTCTTCTGGCTGTGCCAGGTGGAGTTTATAACAGAACATGCTCAAGATGTTCAAATGTTCATAGATGACCAGCAGGGTCAAATAATAATAATCACAGTGGTTGTCAAGGGTGCAACAGGTCAGCACCTCAGGAGTAAATGTAATTTGGCTTTTCATAGCCTATCATTCAGAGTATCTCTACCGCCATTACGACAACCTCTTTTACGAGTTGATTGGGTGAACGGAATCAGGTGCACCTTGTATAATTAGTACATCTAATCGGTTATAATTTTTTAAAGCCCAAAACGTGGTCAATGGCCCAACCCTCTTCAATTCCCTATTTAATGCCCATCACGCATGCCATACTGATTCCTAGATAGTTATATTCGTTTTGCGAGTACGTCATATTTGTTCATTGCCTGCCTCTCCCCCCTATTTTAGCATAATAATTTAAAGAGCTTAGTGTTCTTAAAGCGTTTGTGTGCTTAGACATACTTCAAAAACTTTTGAAAATTCAGTCAAACAAATATACATAGTAAACTGTAGAAAATACCAACACTGATTGATGAGATTCTTCACCCTGCGTTTTTTAAATTCTCCTACAGATATGGAAACAACCGCGTCTACAGCACAGCATGCATTTGGAGCGGGCCCTCGTGGGTCCAACCCAGCCCATGGACCTCAGCCGGGCCAGGGCCCCCGACACCCAGGCCACCCTGGACCTTACGGAGTTCCACGTCCTGAGGATCAGCCCCCACACCAGCAAGTAAGCATTTATGGCAAGTGAATGTAGCGGCTGTTCGTTGGACTTGTTGGACTTTCCTTCTGTCTAAATAGTTACGAAGATCCTCCCGTGTGATACTTGGGGTATATTCATTAGTCTTAGTCCGTTGCTAAACTCAATGTAAAATGTTTTACAACAGTTTATTGGACAAATTCAGCTGCGTATTCGTTAGTTATTGCAATGGAAACAAACTGCGCAAACAAGGGAGGGGTCATACTTAATTTTGTCCAACAAACTCGTTTTCGTTTTGCATCAATCTAATGAATACATCCCTGGTAGGTCTCCCCGCTTTGTTCCGTTAAACGAATGTTTTCTGTTGAAAAACATTTGCAACTAAATGTGTTGAATTAAACTAATGCATACAACCCAGGATTACCTGTCACAAATTAACTGGGATGTATTTGTTAATCGAATTCTGTTTCGGGAGTCGATAATGTTCTGTAACAAATGCATGATTCTATTTTACAAATAACGGCGTTTTGTTTAACATTTGCAACAGATGATTTATTTGACTAGGCAAGTCAGATAAGAACAAATTCTTATTCTCAAAGGGGCAGAACGACAGATTATTACTTTATCAGCTCGGGGATTCAATCTTGCAACCTTTCGGTTACAAGTCCAACGCTCTAACCACTAGGCTACCTGCCGCATGCACAACAATGTTGCGCAACGGAATCTGACTAAATACACCTAAGGCAAGAGAATGTCATTGAACTGTGCACTCTAATCTGTATCCTGTGAATATAAAAAATCTACTTTGTCATTTGAGCACCAGCAGCCCCATCACCACATCCAGCACAGCAGACCATTCTTCTACATACACCCTTCCCAGCCATACCCTTCCCAGCCATACCCTTCCCAGCCATACCCTTCCCAGCCATACCCTTCCCAACCATACCCTTCCCAGCCATACCCTTCCCAGCTATACCCCTCTGCTCTACCCTATCAGTGGCCCATGCCATACAACCCTTACTGCGGCTTCCCTGGGATGGGTAAGTACCATGGAGGTATTGACCTCCAGTAAAGCCTTGGTCTTATCCTAAATGCACCCTATTATACTAATGGCACACATACCTATACATAGTACACTACTTTTGACCAGGGTCTAGAAGGGCCACGTTTCTACACTTAAATCTGTTAAGTGCCATGTAGGTCATGTGTTAGTTGAATTTTGTCACTTAAAGTAAAGATGGACACTTAAATCTGTTTGTCAGGAGGTTATGGTATGATACCGAGTCCCTTCCAGCCCAGTCCCTACATGGAGCCTCCGGGTTACATCCTACCCCACTCTCAGCTCCACCTGGCAGACTACAGGCGTATGATCAACCCCCACTACCACACCACCCACTACCCACAGACCATGGCTTACCATGCACGCAGGTTGTTTGGACTATTTTATTTCAGTTGATATTGCTTTCATTACAAATGTCGTATGCCAAGCCAATGATTGTGTGAAATACACCAAACAAAGAATTCTGATACATCAATATACATCAGTATACCATACAATGTGTTAACACCTTCATACATCAACGCTTTTTAGATGGTACCTCAAATCACATCATACTAATAATAATGGATACTATAATGACTGATGCCCACAGGTTCCGCTACCAGCACAATGCTCCAGCCACCAGCAGGGAGATGATCAACTCTGAGGTATTGTCCTTTCAGAAAGTATTCAGACCCCTTGACTTTTCCCACATTTTGTTACATTACAGCCTTATTCTAAATTTGACAAAATATAATTTTTACCCTAAATCTACACACAATACCCCATAACAAAGAAAAACAGGTTTTTAGAAAAGTTTGTTAATTTATAAGAGATTACGTTTGCATAAATATTCAGACCCTTTACTCAATACTTTGTTGTAGCACCTTTGGCAGTGATTACAGCCTTGCGTTTCCTTGGGTATGACACTACAAGCTTTGCACACCTGTTTTTCGGGAGTTTCTGCCTTCGCTGCAGATCCCCTCAAGCTGTCAGGTTGGATGGGGAGCGTTGCTGCACAGCTGTTCAGGTCTCTCCAGAGATGTTCGATCGGCTTCAAGTCCGGGCTCTGGCTGGGCAGCTCAAGGACATTCAGAGACTTGTACAGAAGCCACTCCTGCGTTGTCTTGGCTGTGGGCTAAGGGTCGTTGTCCTGTTGGAAGGTGAACCTTCACCCCAGTCTGAGAATCTGCTCCAGAGAGCTCAGGACTTCAAGTCTCTCTGTACTTTGCTCCATTCACATCTTTCCCTCGATCCTGACTAGTCTCCCAGTCCCTGCTGCTGAAAAACATGCCCACAGCATGCTGCTTCCACCACCATGCTTCACTGTAGGGATTGGGTCAGGTTTCCTCCAGATGTGACACTTGGCTTTCAGGCCAAAGAGTTCAATCTTGTTTTCATCAGACCAGAGGATCTTGTTTCTCATGGTCTGAGTCCTTTAGGTGCCTTTTGGAAAACTCCAAGCGCGCTGTCTGCAGAAATGGTTGTCCTTCTGGAAGGTTCTCCGATCTCCACAGAGGAACTCTGGAGCTCTTTTAGTGACCATCGGCTTCTTGGTCACCTCCCTGACCATGGCCCTTCTCCCCTGATTTCTCAGTTTGGCCGGGTGGACAGCTCTAGGAAGAGTCTTGGTGGTTCCAAACTTCTTCCATTTAAGAATGATGGAGGCCACTGTTCTTGGGACCTTTAATGCTGCAGACATTATATGGTACGCTTCCCCAGATCTGTGCCTCGACACAATCCTGTCTCGGAGCTCTACCGACAATTCCTTTTGCCTCATGGCTTGGTTGTCCCTTTGACATGCACTGTCAACTGTGGGACCTTACATAGACCAGGTATGTGCCTTTCCAAATCATGTCCAATCAATTGAAATTACCACAGGTGGACTCCAATCAAGTTGTAGAAACATCTCAAGGATGATCAATGGAAACGGGAATCACCTGAGCTCAATTGAGTCAAAGTAAAGGGTCTGAATAATTATGTAAGTAAGTTCATTAAAAAAAAAAAATCAAACATTTCTAAACAAGTTTTGCTTTATCATTATGGGGTGTGTAGATTGCTGAGGATTTTTATTTAATTCATTTTAGAAAAGGGTTGTAAAGTAACAATGTGGGAAATGTCAACCGATCTGAATACTTTCCAAAGGCACTGTGGTTGTACATATGTATAATGTGCAATGTACCTATATGTATTATGTTGCAATTTTTAATTTAGTGTTTATTTTGTATACAGCAGTACTAAGACAATATTCCCCTTTTTATCCTAGGTACAGACTGAGCCCACATTAGGAGCAGCACGCTCTGACCCCAAACTCTCGAACGCTGACTCGTCTATGAAAAGTAATGTCCAAACCAACTCTGAATCTGGCAGCGACACCAGTTGCACAGCTGCCCAGTCACTATCCCCAGCCTCTGTTGTGCAGGAGGTGATGTCTAAATCACCAGCCTACCAGGACATTGTATTGGCACCCACCCCCAACAACACTCCTATCTCCACCAGATCTGCTGCCCCCCAGAAGGGCAGCTTTGTGTTCCAGACAGAGGTGATGTGAATTTGTCATTTATTTTTATCCCCTGTACAGTTCCTTGTGTTCTGTTTCTGTATATTTTTGGTGTCTTGTAATGAGTTATGACACGAGGCAAATTTGTGTATAAACTGACAAAATACCATCCTTTCTTTTATCTTAGGTGGAGGAGTTGAGGCTGGAGTGCCACAGCACGCCCACAGGGTTAAATATCCTCCACTCCCATGAGACATCTGAACTGTGCACCGCCCACAGCGTGTCTGGGACAGATGAAGACTTGGTGCAGCTCTGCTCTTCCTCCTCCCTCCACCACCACAAGGCCTCACAGGGCAGGATGCTCCATGGCCAGGATGGGATGGGTTTGGTTGGGGAGGAGGGGGATCAGTGTCTCCAGCAAGCCTGCACGGATATACTTCTAATGGATGGGTCGCCCTCGAGTGGCGGACCAGGTAACTTCCTTGCTCTTGACGATTGTGACTCTTTCATCGCGAAAACACTGGCCGAACGACCAGGGATTTCTGAATCTGATATGGACTACAGAGTGGTGGTCCAAAGCCACAACGCTGATGTTCCTCAACTTACAAGGAATGACGGAGAACTGAGTGGGAACGGCTCCAAGAGTGTCTATTTTAAGATCCTCCACCTGCCCTTTGACATGCAGTACTTAGAAGAGCTGAGGAAGATTGAGGCGTCTGTGTGGTCGGCGTCTCTGGCACCGTACGTCCCCTCAGCAGAGTTTATGATCCAGCAGGGCCTGATGGAGCCCCACAGGGAGGCACTGAGCCCCGTGGACGTGGAGGAAGTCCCCATGGTGGAGGAAGTTCCCACGGCGGAGGTGGTCCCCATAGTTGAGGTTGAGGTCTCTGGGGCGGAGAAGGTCCCCAAAGCTGAGGTGGTCTCTCTGGAGGAAGTCCCCATGGCGGAGAGCCCTTTGAATGAAAATGTATCAATGGCAGAGATGATCCCCAATGTGATTGAGGTACCTGCAATATCCAGTCTTAACAAAACGGACAATGCTCCCACATCTCCAGAGACCAGTCAAAAGAGGGGTGTGGTGAGTGACCTTGATCATCAGGATACCTCCTTTGGGGGGTTACCCACATACCGTCCCTCAACTAGCTGGCTGGGCGACATTGGCAACGTCTACTATCACAGCAAGATGCCTTCTGATGTTGAGGAGCAGCGCAAGATCCTCAGAGGCAGCCCACTTAAGCGGTCTAGCCCCAAATGGAAACCAGACCAAGAGCCTAAAGATCCTCGTTGTGTTTCAGTCACTACAACCGCTCCACTCAGGCTTAAGGGAGAGGGATGCAGACTCAGAGACAAGGTTGACAGGAGGAGCTACTCTGATCAAGAGTTCTGTGCTAACCGGACCTTCAATGTGAACACGGGGACCTCTGGTGGCCACAAAAGGGAGCGCATCTGTGCCAGATGTTTGACGACAAAATGCAGAGTGAACAAGATACCTGGCAGTCCAGGACCAGGCCTGGATGCTCTGATTGTAAAACGACAAGGGGTCCCCGTTCCACCATGGGAGGAATATATCCTAGCCCAGACGTGTGCAGCCTGCAAATGCCTCGCCCGGAGGCGGGTAACGAGGAAAGGTTCCGGGTCAGATGTTCCCAGCGGACCACAAAACGAAGAGACGGAGGGTGAGACCTCTGAGAACAGGTATTGGTTGTGGCATGGCACATTTTATGCCTTCGGACTTTGGATTATGCCTTGTACAGTATGTTGCGCTTGGGACTAAAGGTTCAATCTGCATTTGTCAATGTACATAGCCTTGTTATGTTCAATGTTCTCTACATACACAGTACTCTAAATACCACAAGTCAAGCTGAAAATAATGATTTCAATTATTGCTTTGCAGACAGAACCTTATTGTCCCAAGCTCGCAATTAGTATTTTTGTCTGCTGCTGGTTTGACATGAAATGTTCCTGCCGTAATGACATGAAATATCAATCTACCTAACAGTTCGTGTCGGGCAGGACCGAGGCCCAAACTGAGGGACCCCAGGAGGCCTCAGTCCTCCATGAAGCGCCACTCTGAGGCAAGTACTGCACACTGTTGTACACTGGCGAATGACACTATTTGATATATAGTGCACTACTTTTGACTAGGGCCAACCTATACACATTCTATGCTTCCATTAAGTTTGGTTTTTACTTCCCGTTTTATACACCAGCTGAAAATACGACATTTTTGGTTTTAATGGTGCTATGATTCTCCTCACTATACTTGTTTTTGTCTAACTGAATTTAGGCAAACTATTAGAATTTTTGCAACCAGGAAATGGTCAGTGGTTTGAAGAACTACCCAATTGTCATGACTTGAGTATAATTGAAAGTCACCTGGTAAAATGGATTAAAAGTCCAGAAGTATTGGCTGTAAAATATACTTGTATCAAAGTATATATCATTTCACATTCCTTATTAAGCAAACAATTATTTATTTACAGATAGCCAAGGGCCCACCAACACTAAGACATAATTTACAAACTAAGCATTTGTGTTTAGTGATTCTGGCAGATCTGAGGCAGTAGGGATGACCAGGGATGTTCTCTGAAAGTGCATGATTGGACCAATTTCCTGTCAATGTAATGATTACTTTTGGGTGTCAGGGAAAATGGATGGAGTAAAATGTACATGACTTTCTTCAGGAATGTTATGAAGTAAGTTGTCAAATATAAAGTACAGATACTTAAGTACTTTACACCACTGGAAATGCGGGGTGTTTTCTGCAGTGCACCTTTTTAAGTGGTCAAATGCATTCTTGATCCATCCAGCAGTGTCTCATGGGTCCGCACGCAAAACTGAGGGAGAAGAACTGTTCCTGTGAAGAGCCCCATCGGCCCCCTACTGCTGTGTTGGGGGGGCCGCGACGCCATCCCCATGGCAATGTCATCAGGGAGCGAAATGAGGAGAACCTTGGCGTCTCTGTCCCACTTCAGGACACATGGAGAAACCAAGACCAACACCAGGACCAATGCTACCTCACGGCACAGAAATCTCAAGAAGGTAAGCCCAAAGCATTGTTATTGATGTAATGTGTAAACCAGTTTTAGCCTGCATTGGTTCCATAGAGCATTTTAAACATTTGGCAGTTGCTATATTTAAGTTTATTTCAACATTTACGTTGAAATGTTTGACTAATGGCCCTTTCATTTCTGTTCCTACAGAGAAGTTGTGGAAAGCGGCTTTGTCCAACCCTGACAACAATGAAAGTAATATTAAGCTCGGACCCAGACACTTGATTAAACAGAAGAAACACATTTCTCAATCACAAGGTAGTGCTCTACTGTAAACCCTACTGTACAGTACTGTGTAAAACACTTTTAGCAGCTTTTGAAATGTTATGTCACCTTTTTGGTAAATTCCAACATTTGTTTCCCCCCTCAGGACTTCACAGAAAAGACACAAGATGCTAATTTTTCACGAGCACATTGTAACAAGTGAAGTAAATGCACTTTTATTGTTATCCTCTACACTTACGAATTAACTCTTAAAGCTCACCATGTATGTACTCACTATTTATGAAATGTACAATAAACACTTGACTACAGTGCTTGTCTTGGTTTGCTTCTCCATGGGGACAGTAAAGGGCTGTGTCCATATACACTACCAGTTAAAAGTTTGGACACCTACTCATGCAAGGGTTTTTGTTTACTTGTACTATTTTCTACATTGTAGATAGTGACGACATCAAAACTATGAAATAATACATGGAATCATGTAGTAACCCAAAAAATGTTAAATGACTCAATATTTGAGATTTCAAAGTAGCCACCCTGTGCCTTGACAGCTTTGCACACTTGTGGCATTCTCTCGACCAGCTTCATGATGAATGCTTTTCCAACAGTCTTGAAGGAGTTCCCACATAAGCTGAGCACTTGGCTGCTTTTCCTTCACTTTGCGGTCCAACTCATCCCAAACCATCTCAATTGGGTTGGGTGATTGTGGAGGCCAGGTCATCTGATGCAGCACACCATCACTCTCCTTGGTCAAATAGCCCTTACACAGCCTGGAGGTGTATTGGGTCATTGTCCTGTTGAAAAACAAATGATAGTCCTAAGCGCAAACCAGATGGGATGGCTTATCGCTGTAGAATGTTGTGGTAGCCAGACTTGAATTCTAAATAAATCAGACTGTTACCAGCAAAGCACCATAACTTCCATGCTTTGCAGTGGGAACCACACAAGCAGAGATCATCCGTTCACCTACTCTGCGTCTCAAAGACACGGCGGTTGGATCCAAACTCATCAGACCCAAGGACAGACTTCATCTGGTCTAAAGTCTGTTGCTCATGCTTCTCGGCCCAAGCAAGTCTTGGTGTGGTTTCTTTGCAGCAATTCAACCATGAAAGCCTGATTTCTTTGTCTCTGAACAGTTGATGTCTGAATTCTGTGAAATTTATTTGGGCTGCAATCTGAGGTGCAGTTAACGCTTCTCCTCTGCAGAAGAGGTAACTCGGTCTGTTCTGTGGAGGTCCTCATGGGAGCCAGTTTCATAGCGCTTGGTTTTTGCGATTGCACTTGAAGAAACTTAATGTAATGATGGGCTGTTTGTTCTTGCCATAATATGGACTTTAACCAAATAGGGTTTTCTTCTGTATACCACCCCTACCTTGTCACAACACAACTGATTGGCTCAAGGAAAGCAATTCCACAAATTAAATTAAGGCATACCTGTTAATAATTGAAATGCATTCCAGGTGACTACCTCATGAATCTGGTTGAGAGAATGCCAATAGTGTGCAAAGCTGTCATCAAGGCAAAGGGAGGCTACTTTGAAGAATCTCATGAAATATATTTTGTTTTTAACAACATTGTTTTTCTTACATGTTTCATATTTTTGATGTCTTCACTATTCCACAATGTAGAAAATTGTAAAAATAAATAAACCCTGGAATAAGTAGGTGGCCAAACTTTAGGTGTGTGTAATATACACATGACCTTGGCCTCTGATTTGCTGAGGGAACCTATAACTTTCTGATACCTACAGATTCCAATTAAAACATCTAATTTGAAGATGCTAAACCTTCAATGTTTGAATCAAAATGTCCAACCACAGCCAAGCTGATATCTCGTCTGACTTTTCACACCCGAAACAGATGCCATTAAGGCAAAATGGGAGGAAGAACTACACTGTCATTTCTGTTGCACTGGGAGGATGGCCACACCTGCTCAATTAACTTGAGATCTTGTCTAATACATTTCAAGATCTTACAGATTACACTATTTCATAACTAAGCTGCTTAGGATATTTCCTGATACCTCCCCTATGTGATATATGTCATGCAATGGAGGGTACATTAGTCCACTGCTTTGTCCTATACTCTAACCTGCATGGTTATTGGTCTGGAATTTTTAGGATCCTCTCTGAATTTCTGGAGACTTCAATTGACCCAGACCTGCCTCTGATCATCCTGGGAGTCTCAAACCTTAAACAGATTAACCAAGCCCCAACAACTGTGTCTCATTTTGGAAAAAGGAAGTTCCCTCTACCAAATTATGGCTCAGCGATTTGGTAAACACTTTACACAAAGAATTTAATATATTCTGAGCAATAAATTACTCACATTTGGTTGTGTATACTTGGGAGGACTGTGAGCGGGAACTTCTGCTCTCTTTTTATTTGTACTTTCTACAAAGTACCTATACACCTTGTGTTCAATAACATTTGCTGGTAAAGGGCTGAGTCCCACATGGCACCCTATTCCCTAGGGGGTGGGGTGTATTTTGAAAATATCAAAGGGGGAAATGTTTTACACTATCAAATGATTAAGATTCACCCTAATCTGTCATAGGGTATTATTTAAAAAGATGGACCCATATCTGTTTGACCAAAGAATGTAGAAACGTGCAGTTTTCATACATATAGACTGGTAAGGTGATGGATGAATGAGGTTGAAAAGTGGAAGCATTTCCTCAAGGTTAGATTATTACTGTTTAAATGCGTCTTGGAGGCGAAGGGAGACTGTTTTCTAAAAAATGAAAGGGTAATGTTGCTCAGCATGACTGTATTATAAATGAAATGTCATTACATGTTATGAGTGTTTGCAAAATTGCATCTGTGCCCTTTCCTTTATATTCAATCACATGAGGTCAGCAATCAGGGTTCTGGTCATCCAACAGTTGCGTGAATGTTTTTGTGTGCAAAGTACTGAACTAAATGTTTTGTTCCAGAATAATTCCACCACGATAGCTAGGAAGATAATTGTGAAAAGTCAAACATCCGTTACTAAACAATGCAGATACTGGTTATCCTGAATGACGTGTTCAAGAGAAATGTTTTGCACTGAACACATTCTGAATACACTACAAATATACGTCCTGTCATTGGGGCAGAGGCATCCCTCATGAGGAACAGCTGACATTTAACCCCTGGGCCCACCATGGGGGTTGTGCTGCATAACCTGCCTCCTCTGCTGCGTCCTGTGTGAGGTAGGGTTGTGCCAGTGTCCGCTGCAGCAGCTTCACCTATTGATCAGAGTACATAGTAAGTAAAGATAATCTTATGGTTGTTTTAAATGTGGCAGGTACTGTTTTAGTCCAGTGCAAAATAGTGGCAGAATCAAGTACTAATGTTTTGACTGTTCGCAACCTTCTGAATGAAATAGCTTTCATGAGCTTAATTTACGTACAATACAACCTGTATTTAAATGTAGTTCAAACGATTTACCTCTGAGAAATCATTCCCCTCAGCCTTCCGTATTGCAGATTCTGCCATCCAGTTCCGCAGCACATATCTGGGATTGATCCCTGTGGAAAGTTTGATCATCTCAGATGTAAATGGTTTATTTCGTTCTACCAAGCAACAAAGATAAATCAATAACAAACAAGATTATTTGCAAAGGTCCCCTTTCTTCCTTGCCCTTATTCAGTAGGAGAGGACTGCATAATCAGTCAGAGGACTGGAGCTAGCTATCAGGTCAATCTGTCGGCATTCCCATGGCGACTGCTTACTTTTCATCCTGTGTTGACGATCCTCATCAGAATCACCTCCCTGCCTGAGCCATTAAAAACAAAGAATCAATCATCTGACATTATGCCATGAATCTGTGAGACTAATGTTAATCGAGCCAGTTACAAGTCAGTTCAGAACAAATTCATATTTTCAATGACGGCCTAGGAACAATGGGTTAAATGCCTTGTTCAGGGGCAGAACGACAGATTTTGTACCTTGTCAGCTCGGGGATTCGATCTTGCAACCTTTCGGTTACTAGTCCGACGCTCTAACCACTAGGCTATGCTGCCGCCCCATGATAAATGATAGGGCAAACATTTTATTTCTGCCTAAAGAGACATACCCAAACGTAATTACTTTTCATGAATGGCCATAAACAATAACTGATAATATTGCATAGTTTTAGAAGGGTCTGGAACTCTCCTTCCTGGTAAAAAGTTATACATTGCTGAGGTGTACCCACTTTAGAGGACACAAGCTCAATGACAGTATCAATATTATAAAAATATGAACAATCTTTAAAATTCTTACAATTCAACAAAAGTTGGGCAATGGGGCTAGAAATGACAAATGCTTTCAAAATATAGTAACAATCAAACTACTTACTAGAAGATTTCACATTTCTTAACTAAAATAAATATGATCATACTTAGTGACGGTACAATATCGGCACTATTTTAAAACATGGGACCCAACGACGTTCACAGAGCGTTTTGTAAACCGGTGCAGAACTGCTCAAAGTCCCCCAAATATGGGACACAGTTGAGTAATGAGTCATCAGAATATTTGAGAGAAACTGAGGTCATAAAAAGCATATTAACCAAATGTATGATAACAGTGCATTCCTATTGTACATACCTTTTTAGTCTATGCAGGTACATGCTGACCCACTCCGGGTACATCTTATGCGAAGCCAGGTTCTGCAGGGCCCACATCACCTAACAGGGATGAAAGAGGAGAGGACTTTAGTTCTTTAAGGGGCAATCTGCAATTTGAAAAACAACACATCTTCAAGAATCAATGGCTATATATAACTCATTTAAAAAGTCCAAAAATGGATGTAGCAATTGCAGATTGGCCCTATAATGTAGTTAGTCAGCAGTATATTCTCTTGTGATTGTTTGTAGAGGGTTAATAAGCAATATGTATGACCTGTAAGTTGGACATGTTGTGAAGCTGCTGCATTGAGGCTTCACTCAGCTGTCTGAAGGTCATGGTGAAGTCTGCACCTGTGTCCTCCATCAGCTGAGGAGGAAAAAGCCAATCAGAGACACAGGAGAGAGAAAGACAGCCAATAAAATGCACTGGACAGGGACAATATACCAACATCAGGTCAAAGGTCACTCACAGGGTCAGAGATGGACACACACGGAATCTTAGAGCAATGGACCACTTGCCTTAAGCAGAAATGCAATGAGATATTCATCCTCCTCCTCGTCCTCGCCAAGTAAATCTAACTTTGCCTTGAACAGCTTGTGAAACCTGGAATGATAAAGTTGAACATAATATTTGGAGGAAAAAGGGAACTTACAGACACATTCAAATGCGCACACAACCCAGAGAAATTGAGAGAGACAGGGAGATAAATTACCTCATCTGGTATATATGTGGGTACCCTTTCAGTATTAGCCCAGCCCTTAAAAAAACAGAAAACAATGTATTGTCACAGTGTACATTCCCCAACATCCTCTGCCAAACAAACGTCATGGGAAAGTAATGATGTACTTTTCTGACATGTCTGACGTGCAAACCGATATCACATTTCAGAATTGGTTAAAAAATAAGTTGGGGTTATACTCGTCAGAACAGTCGGTATAACCCTTCCCATACTTACCCTTGCCTCTGTTCTATGGTCAGCACTGGAGTTAGGGCTTCTAGGAGTTTCTCCAGGTTGAACAGACCAACATTGGCCTGAGCCCCGATACTGTACCTCTCCTCCTCATCAGATGTGTTGGGGACAAAATCTGAAAATATCAGTTTCCTACTTCAACACTATTGATTCAAATTTCAAAAAGCACTTGCACATCTGAGTTCTCATTGCAGTTGTGTGGTAAAAATAGGATCACTTCAAAGAAAAGAGAAACCTGCACACTGCTCTTATCACTTATTTGATTAAAGCTTACATGATATGTGATACCTAAACTTTAAAGGGATACTTCGGGATTCATATCCACTTCCCCAGAGCCAGATGAACTCATGGATACAATTTTTATGTCTCCACATTCAGTATGAATGAAATTAGAGGTAGTTTCGCGAACCAATGCTAACTAGTGTTAGCGCAATGACTGGAAGTCTATGATATCTACTAACATGCTAGCAGTTACCAAAGACGTCCAGTTGTTGCGCTAACGCTAGTTAGCAGTGCCCAAATCCTGAAGTAAGCTCTAATCAAATAAGTGATAGGAAGGTTTCTCTTCACTTCTTCGCCACTGTAAAACAAATCGGCTACCAACAGGCATTCTGTTCAACAACATATGAAAAAGAAATAGAAACCTGTAGGTACAAAATGACAGAAACAGTGGGCCAATATGAATAACATTAGATATCAATACGTCCTGAAAGGGCAGTATATGCATGAATGAGATACTGTACATACTTGGGTTGTAGGCTTCCATAAAGCCAAACGGTCCGTAGTCAATGGTGATAGACAGTAGGCTGAAGTTATCCGTGTTGCATACTCCTGTTAGGGTAATGAAATACTATATAAACACATAGTTAACCACCATACAGTATGAACAGAATGGAATTATGTGCATACTGCATGTTAGAATAGTGCCATTTCACAAATTCGTATTTCTCATAAAATACACTCATAAAGAGTGTATTTTGACTTATAAACTGCTCCTATCATCGTAATTGTGACTGATAACGCCAATATCAAATTTGATTGGATTCAAGTGCATTATTTTGCTGAAGTGCAGTAATTTGTCATACGAAGTACTACTCACCATGTGCAAAGCCAATAGACATCCACTGGGCAATGAGGTGAGCAGTCTCATTCACAACCCTGGAGTAAAATATCTGAGGCCACACACAACAAAAATTAGCATGTACAAAAATATACAGATTGAAAACACTTGTTCAGTATAAAATATTTAATGTTTGAGCATTATATACTGAGCTCATTGAACCGGTAAGTAATATTTTAGTTGTGTATTTAAGCCTAAATGTCAATTATCAACAACGCCCAAAGGCAAATTAGACCATTGTAGGCCAAGATGATGAAGAGAGGTTCAGAAATAATTAGAGGCACTTTATTATTTGAGTATTCAGGTCATTCATTTCCAATGCCCAGCGTGATAGAGTCCTAGAGTGAGCTACAATGCTGTCGGAAAAGTATTCAGACCCCTTGACTTTTTCCACATTTTGTTACGTTACAGCCTTATTCTAAAATGTATTAAATAAAACATTTTCCTCAGCAATCTACACACAATACCCCATGAGGACAAAGCGAAAACAGAAATACCTTATTTACATAAGTATTCAGACCCTTTGCTATGAGACTCGAAATTGAGCTCAGGTGCATCCTGTTTCCATTGATCATCCTTGATGTTTCTACAACTTGATTGGAGTCCACCTGTGGTAAATTCAATTGATTGGACATGATTTGGAAAGGCACACACCTGTCTATATAAGGTTCCACAGTTGACAGTGCATGTAAGAGCAAAAACCAAGCCATGAGGTCGAAGGAATTGTCCGTAGAGCTCTGAGACAGGATTGTGTCAAGCAGTGGTGGAAAAAGTACCCAATTGTCATACTTGAGTAAAAGTAAAGATACCTTAATAGAAAATGACTCAAGTAAAAGTGATAGTCACCCAGTAAAACTACTTGAGTAAAAGTCTAAAAGCATTTGGTTTAAAATATACTTAAGTATCAAAAGTAAATGTAATTGCTAAAACATACTTAAGTATCAAGTATCATTTCATTTCAAATTCCTTATATTAAGGCACCATTCTTGTTTTCTATTTATTTATGGATAGCCAGGGGCACACTCCATCACTCAGACAAACAAAGCATTTGTGTTTAGTGAGTAGGGATGACCAGGGATGTTTGCTTGATACGTTTGTGAATTGGACCATTTTCTTTTCCTGCTAAGCATTCAAAATGTAACAAGTACTTTTGGGTGTCAAGGAAAATGGATGGAGTAAAAAGTACATTATTTTCTTTAAGAATGTAGTAAAGTAAAAGTTGTCAAAAAGATAAATAGCAAAGTAAAGTACAGATACCCCACAAATATACTTAAGTAGTACTTTAAAGTATTTTTACTTAAGTACTTTACACCACTGGTGTGGAGGCAGAGATCTAGGGAAGGGTACCAAAACACTTCTGCAGGATTGAAAATCCTCAAGAACATAGTGGCCTCCATAGTGGCCTCCTTCTTCCTTCTGAAATGGAAGAAGTTTGGAACCATCAAGACTTCCTAGAGCTGGCTGCCCAGCCAAACTGAGCAATCAGAGTGGTAGAGAGGCCAGACAGAAGCCACTCCTTGGAGTTTGCCAAAAGGTACCTACAGACTCTCAGACCATGAGAAACAAGATTCTCTGGTCTGATGAAACCAAGATTGAAAACTTCGGCCTGAATGCCAAGCGTCACATCTGGAGGAAACCTGGCTCCATCCCTACGGGGAAGCATGGTGGTGGCAGCATCATGCTGTGGGGATGTTTTTCAGCGGCAGGGACTGGAAGACTAGTCAGGTTCGAGGGAAAGATAAACGGAGCAAAGTACGGAGAGATCCTTAATGAAAATCTGCTCCAGAGTGCTCAGGACCTCAGACTGGGACGAAGGTTCACCTGCCAACAGGACAACGACCCTAAGCACACAACCAAGACAACGCAGGAGTGGCTTCAGGACAACTGTCTGAGTGTCCTTGAGTGGTCTTGCCAGAGCCCGGACTTGAACCCGATTGAACATCTCTGGAGAGACCTGAAAATAGCTGTGCATTGACGCTCCCCATCCAACCTGACAGAGCTTGAGAGGATCTGCAGAGAAGAATGGAAGAAACTCCCCAAATAAAAGGTGTGCCAAGCTTGTAACGTCATACCCAAGAAGACTTGAGGCTGTATTCACTGCCAAAGGTGCTTCAACAAAGTACTAAGTAAAGGGTCTGAATACTTATGTAAATGTAATATGTTTTTTATTTTTTCGCAAAAAAATTTATAATACGTTTTTGCTTTGACATTATGGGGTAGTGTGTAGATTGGTGAGGGAAAAAAATAATTTCATAAATTTTAGAATAAGGCTGTAACGTAACAAATGTGGAAAAAGTCAAGGGGTCTGAATACTTTCCGAAGGCACTGTATGCTGTTGTCTTTACAGGTCTTTTCAACAGAGCATTAGTGTAACTATTAATGAGGTTTAGTTTTTCCCTCATGATTATAAAATAGGCCTATTGAAAATGTAGAAAAAACACAAACATTGAAAATAGACTTCTCATCACTCACCAAATACTTGCCTGGATCATTTGAATCAATGGAAGGAAAATGCTCCTGTATCACAAAGTCCAACAGTTTCCTGAAAATGAAAACATTTCATGTCCAGAGTTAGAAAGATTCCCTATTCACGCCAGCTGTCAATTTCATGATGATCCATTTGTAATATGTGTATTCTGATACAGTATGTCGATTCTTTGTTTCTGTATTATTTTGAATGTTATTATGTATACACACCTGTCTATGATCTGAGCCCTTCATGAGGAAAGAAATAAGTCACATAAATAGTTGGTCACAAAAAAAGAAGATCTGTGTATGCTAACCTTAAAAGATCAAGTTCTTCAGCTTTAGCCAGAACCTCCAACGATCCGATCCGGAACCATGACGTGGCCAGCCGCAGAACAACCGCTCCTGGGGAGAGAACATCCAAAGATTATGGCAGGAAGGGAAAATATACATTTACATTTGAGTCATTTAGCAGACGCTCTTATCCAGTGCGACTAACAGTTGGTGCATTCCTCTTAAGATAGCTAGGTTAATCAACCACATATCTCAGTCATAGTAAGCACATTGTTCCGCAATAAAGATGCTATCAGCAAAGTCCTTGCTAGTAAGAAAAGAAAAAGTGGGAGTGTTTACTGCAAGATAACATGGCTTGGCACACGCTTTTGCCATATGAAGTATCATAACTAAAAATGTAAAAATCCCTGGGTTCAGCCAAGATAACAAGAAACCAGTCAACAGTGCCAAATAACATACTAACATAGATATATATTTTTTTTAAATACAAATATTTAATACTTTAAGGTCACACATTACTTACATGTTTCAGATGATTCAAATATTAACTTCCAAATAACATATTTAACCTATAAAAATCTATGAGGACAGTACAATTACACCAATGTGTGTATGAGTCTGCACATTGAGTAGCACAAGGGGAGGTTGCCCCTAAGATAGAGAATAAGGACACAGCTGATCTTGTCACACCCCTTACCTCTCTCCTTCTTCACTTTCCCATTGTAGAACTGGTCCCTCCACACTGCCTCTTCACTTACAATAAGGCTTGGAGATAAAAGCAACACATTTTACAACAAAGAATAAACTGAAAAACGTCTGCATAGCAACCAACACTACATCCCTCCTCTTCCAAGTTTATATTGATCCCACACTCAAAGCTTAACCCAAAACATGCTTGACCAATAGCTGTCACCAAAAGGATGATACCCAATTGAGCAACTGTCAACATGTCCAGTCTCACAGTAATAATAGAACACTAGTCATTTTAATAATGTTTACATATTTTGCATTACTCATCTTATATGTATATACTGTATTCTATTTTACTGTATCCTAGTCTATGCCGCTCCGACATTGCTCGTCCAAATATTTATATATTCTTAATTCCATTCCTTTACTTCAGATGAGTGTGTATTGTTGTGAAATTGTTAGATATTACTTGTTAGATATAACCTCACTGTTGGAGCTAGATACACAAGCATTTCGCTACACCCGCAATAACATCTGCTAAACACGTGTATGTAACCAATAACATTTGATTTGATCTCAACCATGTTGAAACAGCTGAAACAGAAGAAGTGATCTGAATGATGACATTAAAGGTCCTTGGGTAGACCTAGGTTGAGTTCCTGCCCAACTACATTGCTGACGCATGCCAGACCTTATAACGCTTGGATAGGTATTTAACATATCAGCTCACCACATCATATGATATAGCCACCTGCTGCCCGATTGCACAGTCAATGACGTGGCAGTTAACCATTGGTTGATGCAATGCAACGCCTGCTCATATAGTCGGACAGGAACTCGG
This sequence comes from Salvelinus alpinus, assembly GCF_045679555.1. NCBI lineage: Eukaryota > Metazoa > Chordata > Actinopteri > Salmoniformes > Salmonidae > Salvelinus > Salvelinus alpinus. Next base: position 28,327,836 of record NC_092095.1, on the reverse strand, counting down.
CCAGAGGAAGCTGGTGGGAGGAGCTATAGGAGGACAGCTTCATTGGAACAGCTGGAATGGAACAGCTGGAATGGTACCAAACACATGGAAACAACATGTTTCACTCCATTCCATTGATTCCATTCCAGCCATTACAATGAGCCCATCCTCCTATAGCTCCTCCCACCAGCTTCCTCTGAACTCAACCCTACTGTTGTATCTACCTGTCTGTTCTGTGTGTTGATGTTAGCAATCTAGGCCATCTGCACTCGCCTCTCACTGTTTATCCAATGGATTGGCCCTAGACTCTGATTCAAGTTAATATTAAAACTATTTTTTTTGTTGCTGAGAAGATCATAGACTACATTGTTGAGAATAGGCAGCAATCTAAAACAATGTATTCTGCATTTTATTGTGTACAATGAAGGCCTATTTTTTTGTCTTGTGTTTTTATCTTCTGAGATTTTTGGATGGAGTGAGATTTCTTTTGAGAGAGAAAGGGAGCTAAAACCATAGAGATAGGTACTCATCATGGATATAATCCGTTTTAGCATGGACATTGCCATTGATATTGGACATTGCCATCATCCACCGTTTTAAAGTTGTCAAGTAGACAACTGGGTGGGGATTCCTATGGGTTGTAGCCTCAATGGCGCTGCCCATGCTGTCACAGATGGTATAATGGCACAGATATAAAGATGAGTCCTTTATCTATCTCTATGGCTAAAACTCTGTTTGAGTTGTATATCAGAGTGCTGTATTGTATCAAACAATTGTATGGTAGGGTAGCGTTTGACAGACAGCAGTCAAAGCAGCTCATTGGCCAGGTTACCTGGCAGCTCTGCTAGTAGGAACACCCAGAAAGTGCATGGCCTCGCTGCACAGGAACTCTCTGACTGAGGAGCGGACCACAGCTCGGCCATCTCCTGACCTGTAGTACAACAGACAACCTTTCTCAGAAGGTTTTCTTGGGCCCAATCCCAAATCGACCCCGAGACCCTACACCCTATGCACTTGTGGAGATCTGAGAGGATGTGTTGGGCCTAAGCAATATGGTAAAACGTCCTCCTAGCCTATCAGAGAGAAAGCTGGAACTATTACCAAATTACTTACATTTGCAAAATCCTCTCATATCTTCACAAGTGCATAGGACGTAGGGTCTATGGGTCGATTTGGGATTGGGCCTCATTGTTAGGTCAGGCTAGAAATGTTACACCTGTTGGTCATGGTCTATAAAATATAAAAGTGTAGATTTGACCTTGAATATGGAGTCTTTCCTGAGCCTTTGAGCTGGAGTTCCCATCTTTCACCCTTTCTGTGGAAAAACACACACAAGAATACTCATTTATACCCTGTTGGCAAAGCAGGTTGAAATGCTGTCATTACAACCTCAACCTTCTGTGTAGTCATGTATCCATTCCCAGTTCTACTGACCTGCTAGTATATTCACCAAGGAGATGTGCTCGGCCATCTCCTAACTGACCTGCCCAGTAGCCAAACTAAAAGAGTAAAGAAAACATCACGAGTATTTAGTCATAAACAAGTAGGCTCTTCAAAGTTCAATATTGTATTAGGAGGGACTAAGCAATTGATACAGAAAAAAAGTGATGAAAAATGAATAATGGTATAGAGATGGTACAGTACCTGGTGACCCCCATATCTGTGTGTCAGAGGGCTGGATCCAGGAAAAAGTTTACCACCACTGAAGTACTGTAGGAAATCCTCTGACTGGGACACTGCAACATCTAGATCCAACATTCCCTCAATGACCTCCTGGAAAAACAAAGCTACATTAGAATATGTAGTAGCTCCTTCTATTAAGCTGTTATGACAGTGTTATAACACTTATGATAGGTTAATTCACATCCATTGTAAACCACATTTCTTGACAATATCTAGTCCCTGGAAGTAATTTGCAAAATGACCTTTGAAACAGCCACAAGTCTCAGAGGGCCTTTGAGTGGGGTTGGGTCAGACTCTGAAAAAATGCAGTTCTTCACAGAGCGAACAAAGATGCCATCCACTTGGTCAAGGGGGAAGGCTTCTGCAAGAAAAGTCAAACAAAGTTATTTACAAATCTGTTTGATCATGCAAATAACTGTCAAAACTTTACTGGGCATTTGGTTGACAAAGAATGCAATTCTGAGGGATTTACCTAATAGCTTTTTACACGACAGTTTGAAGTGGTCCAAATCGTGCAAGTGTTTCTCCACACTCTTGTTGAAGTTGAAAGCATGAATGTAGTGTTGTCGGTCTGACATAGTGTCATCATGACCGTGACAGCTTTCAATAGTATCACAATAGTCCATACATGCAGACATGATGATTAGGTTTGCCACACCTAAGAGAACATAGCTTGAGGCACTGTAAATAACCATTATTGCAACTCAAAATACCCTAGCTAGCAAAACTGACTGCTGATTGCTGGCTACAAGACGACTATTAGTTAACTCTCTGATGAGATCCACACTGCACGATCCATATGTCATAAGAGACTATCAAGTTTCTCAACTATCTCGTGCATTCCTCTTTTTGCGGCACCTAACCATCACTATCACATAAGACATTAACTTTACAGTGAGACTGTGGCATACTCTCTACTAAAGCAGGTTACAAGACAACAACATAGGGATTGTTTGTTGCTGTAGAATACTTCCTGATTTCTAAAACGTCATGACGTCAACTAACGTAATTTCAGTTCTTCTGCTTCCGGCGTCACATTGTGTAATATTTTCCAGCTATGTGTGGAGGAACATGGCGATACCGTGGAGGCACTGTTGGAGGTGGACTATAGGCGCTACGAGTACAAGTGTACTAGAAACGATATGCGGTTTTAATGGAAGGTCTGCTACGTTTGCTGCTTCGTCTTTCCGAGGAACAGGGGCCGGCGCTGGCTCGGGAAAGGAGGTAGGTAACGTGCGCCCGTGTCAGTGCCAAGATTTCGCCGGGCGGGAGTGCTGTCAACTCAATCAAGGTCAACCAGTATATAACATATAACCTGCAAGCTGATCTTCATAATGGGTTGTATCTTGCCTGGTGTCGCTATATTGGGATTTAGTCCAGTTTATTCCAGTTGTTGTAGCGAACTAAAAACATCTATATTTTATGAAGGACATTGGTTTTGTACATATAGTTACAGTAAAGATTGTTGCTATATGACAAGATGGTTTGGATTTCTAGCTAGCCATGTCTTGCTGGTTTATTATGCATTCTCAGTTTAGCTAAAGGTCAAGACAATTCATGTCATTGCAGGGCTACACTGTACCAAGCCTTGCACTTGATTTTTCTCACTGGCTTAACCCTTTTAGTTCAGAAGGGGCACTAGGTTGTAGGGTTGGGCCGATGTATGATTAAACCTAATAATATAATGATATTTGACAGTGATATATCGTCATGTCCAAGACTATACTTTATTCCCCTCAAACTCCACTTTGTTTTTTCATCGTTCCCATCTAACCAGGGACTGATTTAGACCTGGGACACCAGGTGGGTGGAATGAATTATCAGGTAGAACACAGAACCAGTAGGCTCTGGACCTCGTAGGGTAAGAGTTGAATACCCCTGCTCAATTCGAACTAAACAAATAAACAATGTGCAGTTTTATAAGTTAGGCTGTATCAAATATGTTGAAAATGAAGTGAATGACCTAAGCCTTATTTTTTGGGGCCATACTAAGATTATTTAATGAGAACGCGACTGCAATTTGTTTGCTTATTTATGATATTATAAAGTCTGGATTTATCTAGTCATTAACGGAGCAAAACGATTATATCGGATATCGGAAAATTTGGAGTAGCTTATCATAGAAGAGGTGTCCTCAAATATCACCCAACCCTACCATGTTACTAGACAGAACTGTCAGTGGGTAGCCTAGAATAACCTAAACTAGGCTACCTCACAGTGGCGTCATGTCCTTCAGTAACTTGAGTAAAAGTTGTCAAATGCCCGCCTGACTAAAGGTTTGGCTACATGTGCTTAAGTTGTCGTGCTCAGGTTATTCATTTGTGACATTGATTTCTTTCAGGGACTGTCCTCCAGGCCTGTAGACACAACCTCAATAGGCAACTATATTCTGACAAGGTGAGTCTGAGATTGAAATATGATATGCAGTAATTTATATAGATAGAGAAATATGAAAGTTTGGACACCTACTTATTCAAGGGTTTTTATTTATTCGTACTATTTTCTACATTGTAGAGTAATAGTGAAGACATCAAAACCTATGAAATGGAACATATGGAATCATGTAGTAACCAAAAAAGTGTTAAACAAATAAAATAAATATATTCTTCAAAGTAGCCACCCTTTGCCTTGATGACACCTTTTCCCACTCTTGGCATTCTCTCAACCAGCTTCATGAGGAATGTTTTTCAACGGTCTTGAAGGAGTTCCCACATATGCTGAGCACTTGTTGGCTGCTTTTCCTTCACTCTGCAGTCCAACTCATCCCAAACCATCTCATTTGGGTTGAGGTTGGGTGATTGTAGAGACCAGGTCATCTGATGCAGCACTCCATCACTCTCCTTCTTGGTCATATAGCCCATACACAGCCTGGATTTGTGTTTTGAGTCATTGTCCTGTTGAAAAACAAATGATAGTCCCACTAAGCGCAAACCAGGTGGGATGGTGTATTGCTGCAGAATGCTGGGGTGGCCATGCTGGTTCAGTGTGCCTTGAATTTTAAAGAAATCACAGACAGTGTCAGAAGCTAAGCACCATCACATCTTCTCCTCCATGCTTCACAGTGGGAACCACACATGCAGAGATCATCCGTTTACCTACTCTGCGTCTCAAAGACACGGCGGTTGAAACCAAAAATATCAAATTTGGAATCATCAGACTAAAGGACAGATTTTGATCGGTCTAATGTCCATTGCTCGTGTTTCTTGGCCCAAGCAAGGCTCTTCTTCTTATTGGTGTCCTTTAGTAGTGGCTTCTTTGCAGTAATTTGACCATGAAGGCCTGATTCACGTAGTCTCTGAACAGTTGATGTTGAAATGTGTCTGTTACCTGTTAGGTTCTAAATGAACAGAGTAAAAACTCACGGACGATTAGTAAAGCTCAAACCAAGTTTATTCACCCAAAGGGTCAGACAGCTGAACAGACAAAGACACGTTCCCACCAGCACGTGTGTGTGTATATATATATATATATATACACACACCAATTTGGGTGAAGTCTCCTCTTTCCCTCTAAACATTACATATTTATTGCTAGGCAGGAATTTTGTGATTTGGGTAGTTAACTGTTCCTCCTCCCTCAACGTGACCTGACCGCGGCTCCCGTTCCTCACTAATCCACAGCTCTCCATCCTTATCAGTGACTGCAACCATGTGATTGCCTTTCCTTTACTCAATACATTCCAAGCTTAATTGACTCCACCACATACATTCCTCCTACAGATAACCAGTAACTTCTGGTGTAGAAACCAGACTGTGGCACTCCTCATTTCCATAGGACACCTGATGATTAACAATGTTTCAAGTTTAGAAGTCAGAACCCGTCACTTGAACTCTGAAGCATTTATTTGGGCTGTAATTTGAGGTGCAGTTATTCTTGTGAATTTATCCTCTGCAGCAGAGGTAGCTCTGGGTCAGTTTCACCATAGCGCTTGATGGTTTTTGCGACTGCACTTGAAGAAACTTTCAACGTTCTTGACATTTCACGTATTGACTGACCTTCATGTCTTAAAGTAATGATGGACTGTCGTTTCTCTTTGCTTATTTGAGCTGTTCTTGCCGTAATATGGACTAGGTCTTTTACCATGACTCTATATGTGTTATTTTATAGTTTTGATGTCTTCACTATTATTCTACAGTAAAGAAATCCTTGAATGAGTAGATGCGTCCAAACTTTTGACTGGCACTCTAAATAGATGTGATAATTGTTATATGTACATGTGCATATTTATTTTACAGTAGGCACAAATCAAGGTTGCTTTACCCCACACCAAAGCCTTGCTGCAGCAAAGGGATACACAGTGATGCCAAGCTGAAGGACCCGTTCTCACTAGCCCAAAAAGACTTGAATCATTTGTATGATGATATTAAAAAGGTAAGTCGCCTTACTTGGAGTCGTCATGTAGCATGGTCACAGTGGCGTGGGCTACTTACTCCGTCTCATTTAGCTTCTATGCCCAGTTCAGCCTACTGTGACTGATTTTTAAAGTTACGTAACCCCAATAAAGGTGTCATTTCTGTTCTTCACAGGAGCTTTTTGTGTCCAAATCCGAGCTGAAGTCCTTATGTGACTACTACTTTGACGGGAAGGGCAAGGCCTTCCGACCAATGATAGTGGTGCTGATGGCCCGGGCCTGCAATATTCACAGCAACAGAGACGGGTAAGATATTATCCTGGGTATTGTGCAGTGAACTAGGTAGGTAGTATGGATACTAGGTACATACATGCCTGGTAGTAAGTAGCCTAATGGTGTACAAGAGGCAGACTTGGGTGAGAAACTATGCTAATGAAATGTATCTATCTAGCACACACACCAGGAACAACTTGGCACAAGTGACTGGGGAGAATAAACATTTTAGAAAGGTAAGATAGGCTGTACCCTTTGATTTGCTGTTTAAGACTTCATTGCCGGAGATGGATGTAGGCTATTACAGTTGAAATGAATCATGCCCATGCTATTTCATTGCAATAACCATTTCATAAAAGTATTTATTCAGGCTGCCCTTATCAGTGATTGTCTATTGAACCAATAGGTGTGACTATGTAGTTCTCTGTCTGTCTGTGTAGAGATCTGCTCCCAGGTCAGCGGTCCATAGCTATGATCTCTGAAATGATCCACACTGCCAGCCTGGTCCACGATGATGTCATCGACGGCTCGAACAAGCGGAGGGGGATGACTACCATCAACGAAGTGTGGGGGGAGAGAAAGGTGAGCGGAGTCCCCCGACCTGGGTTTTGTCTGTTAGCAGTAGCCAGTCATGGTGTCATATTACACACTACACTAAGCTATTCAACTACAACATATGCAGTTCATGTTATTGAGGGAAATGGTCATATGAAATGGCCCAAGTTGTCTTGAAAATATGCAAGACAAACAACTTTTGTACTGCGTCTTATGATAAACTAATACACCCTAGTTGTGAGATCGTATGACTGTATGGTTTTATTAATCATGTGTTCTCTATACACACCCAGGCCATTTTAGCTGGAGATTTCATCCTCTCGGCAGCCTCCATGGCTCTGGCCCGTATCGGCAACAACACAGTGGTGTCAGTGCTGTCTCAGGTCATAGAGGATCTGGTGCGAGGTAAGGACCCAAACAAGTATGTTGCGCAATATCGTTGTTGCGTTGCACAAGATATGCAGTCCGTATCAGTTCAAACTGTTTATATTTATCCGTTTCCTTGGCTGTTTCAGTTACTGTACACTTTACCAGAACTACACAGTCAAGACTGTTGTAATGCAACGCTTCTGATTCTGTAAGGGGAAATGAGTAATCAACGTTCAAAGCGTATAGGAAACGCCATCTCTGTTCACACGAACATATTTGTTGATGTTCCAGGGGAATTCATGCAGCTGGGCTCCAAGGAGAACGAGAGCGAGAGATTCAAGCACTACCTCGAGAAGACCTTCAAGAAGACTGCCAGTCTTATAGCAAACAGTTGTAAAGCAGTATGTACGTTCTATCTCCACAACAATAACAGACTTGCAGGAAGTCCTAGGGCAGAACTGAAAAGGTGTGTGTTGACTGGCTGTCATTTTTCCATTCAAGGTATCTATTCTGGTGAACTCGGATCCAGAGGTACAGGAAATAGCCTTTCAGTACGGGAGGAACGTAGGCATCGCCTTTCAGGTACATTTCTGATATTTGCTTTTGCCTCTTGAATAGGTGTTGTATAATCTTCTTACTTGAATTTTTATTTTATTTTTTATAAATGAATGAAGTTATTAAAGTTGACTTCATGTTAATTCTGTGTGTCCTAGCTGGTGGATGATGTGCTGGACTTCACAGCATGCGCCAGCCAGCTAGGAAAACCTTCGGCTACAGACCTTAAGCTGGGCCTGGCCACCGGACCAGTCTTATTTGCCTGTCAACAGGTGTGTTTATTGTGAGAGTTGAACAGTCAACCTTTAGCTCCCCATATGGGAAATGAATAACTCTTCTAGTTACTGTCCAACATTGCTATTTCTAGATTGAAACACAGTGACTGACTGGTATGTATGTATGTATGTGCCTAACTGTGTAGACTGTGACAGTGTATTTTACCGTTTACACTTTAGTTTCCTGAGCTGCATGCTATGATTATGAGGCGGTTCAGCACCACTGGAGACGTGGATCGGGCCTGGCAGTATGTTCTGGAGGTAAGGCTGTTGATGACGATGGACGGACACATTTCTACCTTTGTTTTTATACACGCAATTCTCACAATCTGGAAATTCTATTGGTCCTATGGTTATGTTGTCTGCCTCTGCATTGCTTACTATTTGGGGTTTTATGCTGGATATCTGTAAAGCACTTTGTGACAACTGCTGATGTAAAAAGGGCTTCATAAAATACACCTGCCTGGTTTCTCTTTCCCTCAGAGTGATGGTGTGGATCAGACCAACTACCTGGCCCAGAGCTACTGCCGGGAGGCCATCCGGCAGATCAGCCTGCTCAGGCCCTCCCCGGAACGGGACGCCCTCATCAGGCTCACTGAGATGGTCCACACCCGCGACAAGTGAGCTCCCACCCCCAGGCTTCACTTCAGGCCTGTGGAAGCCCCCCCCATGGAGGGTTAGATGCCAGGATGATGAGGAGGGAAGGTGGTTAATGTTTCATCAGTGATATTCCCAGTGGGTCCTGATGGAGCACTGTTTATGCAGCTTTTTGTACATAACTAAGTTAAAGGTGGAACTAAACGATGCATACGCAGGTTCTTCAGGACTGACTTTTGAGTGAGATGCACTGCTTCACATTACCCATGGCTTCTTTCTCCCCTCTGGAAAACCCTTAGGTCCTCACAGAAAAGAGTGATATGTTATTGACACCAGTGGTTTTTAATGCTAGTCCTGTACGACCCCTGCGTCTACAGGTTTCTGAACCAACCCCCCCCACCTATTCTTCAATTGAACTTCAACAAAGCGTTCAAATAGCACGTCATGAGGCATGAACACAGACCTATATGCACAGGGACCCTCCAGGATCATTGTTAAAACATGATTTTCAGTGTATACAGTACTGTAAATGCAGCCACCGCCCTACCTCCAACCGGCAAGACTGTATTTGGTCATCAAAGGCGGTTGTTATTACACGTGAGGCTTGGGGCGGGATGGACCCTGCAGAATCACTCCAAGATGGAGTATCATTATTGTGTGTGTGGATCTGTATTAAGACGTTGCTCGAAGACCCGCCCGCACCGTAACGGCCAAATGTGAAACGTTTGTCAGGGTGACTTGTAAATTGGAGAATGTTATATTGTAAGTATTTCCTGTCACAAGTGATTAAAGGTCCCAAACAGTCATTCTGATTCCCATGTAACGTAGCCTTTTGAGTGACTAAAACATCACCCACAATATTTTTAAGTTTGAGAAATATTTTTTTCTCTCATGTCAAACTACCAGGAAGTCCAAAAAGACTTGGGCGGGTGGGCGGGGAGCTCACCTTGACAGGTGTTCCCAAGAACCGCCTATGTCAAGCAACATTGATGCAGTGTTAGTGAGATTATCTCAAGCAAATTTGCTGAAACACAAAGGAACTCAAACAACATCCAATCCTGTCATATATCAAATCATGGTTTCACTAATTGTTTGGTTATTGGAACTATCAATGTAGACAAAATGTTGGCTATATAATCTAGTGAGCTAGCCCAAATGGAATTGTCAGCACTGTTTATCACACTAGCTAGCTGGTTCACCTTGGACAATTTCAGTTGGGCTTTTTATTTATTTGTGTTTACAAAACATTAGGAACTACCTTCCTAATATTGAGTTGCAACCCCTTTTTGCCCGCAGAACAGCCTCAATTTGTCGGGGCATGGACTCTGCAAGGTGTCGAAAGAGTTACACAGGGATGTTGACTCTAATGATTCCCACAGTTTTGTCAAGTTGACTGGATGTCCTTTGGGTGGTGGAACCATTCTTGATACACACGGGTAACTGTTTGAGTGTGAAAAACCCAGCAGAGTTGCACTTCTTGACACACTCAAACCGCTGTGCCTGGCACCTACTACCACACCCCGTTCAAAGGCACATACATTTTTGTCTTGCCCATTCACCCTCTGAATGGCACACACACAATCCATGTCTCAATTGTCTTGAGGCTTAAAAATCTTTCTTTAACCAGTCTCCTCCCCTTCACCTACACTGATTTGAAGTGGATTTAACAGGTGACATAGTTTTCGCCTGGTCAGTTTGTCAAGGAAAGAGGTGATAATGGTTTGTACTGTGAGACAATGTTCTTATCAATGATGTCATACATTTTTTGTATGACATGAACACTGCGGCTGAGTTGTGGGCAACCCATCCCCTGCTTTTGTTCCATCCTGGCTAAAGACATAACTAGCTCACACCAGACACTTAAATAGAGGAAACCTCTAATTCTATTTGGTGACACGCTGCAGTCACATTCTTGTGCCAGTGGGCTAGCTACCGGTACAAGATGTTCCCATTGGTGTATTAAAATTAGGCTTTTTGTGATGTCACTAATCCTGCCTCTTACGTGTTTGACATGGGGGAGAGCACGAGTAACTTTCTGATCAATGTAGAAGCAACATCCATTTGTCCTGGATTCATGAAAAACTGTGATTTTCACTGTTCGGGACCTTTAATAAACCCAGGCCTTAACATCCACAATGACTGTGTACTCACATTAAAAGTTATTTTTTAAAGTCAAGCTTTACCTTTGTTTTCATTCCCAATTACCACGCCACTACGTAGTACATAGGACAATGGTTTATTAGAAAAGACTGTACATTCATTTTTCAATGAACATATATATATACAAACTAACGGCAGAGAGGAGAGCTTTGATATTTCTACCCATTGAGCTGGAACACTTGTATATGTTGAATATAACATAGCAAACAAAGTATCAAGGCATTAGCTGCTACAACCTGAAATGGTAAACAGTGATAAGCGCAGTTACTTTCATGTTTTGAGTCCGGACAGGAAGAAACTGGTTAAGTCTGCAATTTTGCAGCTTAACCTTCAACTGATAAACACCTACCTGAATTGTCATGAAGCAATCGATAGTCTGTCATTCCTAAGGGATAATTACAACTATAAATGAATATGGACAAAGTGGGTGGGGTCAATTTGGAACAAGAAAATAACAATTTGGCATCAAGATATCCAGACCTGAGTTACGAAACCAAACCGTTACAGGTTAAAAATGACAGATCTAAAACTATTTTTACTTTGAAGACTGAGGTATCCGAGTTGTCATATTGGCCTCCATTTTTACGGAATAGTAAAACATCACGACAAAAGAGTTTGAAAACTGAGCCCACGAACACTGTATGAAATACAATCTATCTTAATCCATTTATAGTAGCTTACATTATACTTAGGCCTACAGAGTTCATTTTGTTCAGATTAGTAAAACATTACTGTGATGTATTCCTTAAGCTGGATATGGAACTAAAATAGTCTAGTTGCTTTAGATACATTACCAAGTAAATTGAATAAATGTTTAAATACAAATTAGAGCATTTAGAAAATAAGACCATCACGTCAACAAGTCCGAAAATGGCTTTTATATCTAGATAATTCAATCAATAAAAAAAATAATAAAATGGAAATATTACAACAAAATGGAAGCATAATGGCATTAAAACGTAGAGGTTATACATTTTTAATTTAGCATGCTTTACATCCAGACTTAATTTCAGGAATGACTGAAATAAAAAGTAAAAGTTTTGTTATTCATAAAAAGCCACTGAAGTTTGAATTCAAAATGGATCCGCCTTGTGATTGTGAGAACCTTGATTATACAAAACAGAATCTTCTGTTGGACATTTGCATGTGTGGCATGTAGCCTGCTTGAGATACTGTGATTAGCATTTACACTAGACACCCAACAGGCTGCAGCTCACTCACATTATATACAATTAGCAGTAGTAACACTTCCACTGAAGGTGTGCACACAAGATCACCAGAATGCCTACATATGCTCCATATAGCAAAATACTCGATACACAAAGAAATCAAGATAAGCTTATGAATAATGTATAGGTCAATAGATGTCGACAAACGCTAATGAATAGTCGGGGTCAGATGTTATGTTGCGCATATGTAGACAGGAAGAACAATAAAACTTAAATGTCCTTCAGCTAGTTTTACCGTGGTCTTTGAAAACATCTTTACACCACAGCCCTTGTGAGCAAGTCATCAGCCTTATCCTATTCAATCTTTGTATACTTTATAAAAATGTCCCCCAACCCACCCATAACACCTAAATAAAGTAAATCGTTTTGTTTATTTGCAATCAGTATAAGGGAACAAGCGTTCCGTCATATCCAAAATCACTTCTCTTAAGATTGGTATGGTCAGACTCCTGTTTTTATTGGTCTCTGTAGTAACCTAGATATGACTGAATCAATATACTGGAGTAGGGGTGCCTTCACTCGGCATAGTGCATGATGGACTCGACGTAGTTGCCGGGGAACAGGCCGGTGACCCCGCTGCTTAGGCCCTCGAACCAGCCGTCATCGTTCTTCTTGATGATGTAGATGATGGCTCCCTCCACGAAGCTCAGCTCATCTTCTTTATCTGCTGCGTAGTCGTAGATGGCCACCACTGAGGGAAAAACATCAGTGAGGGAACATCTCAATTGCATTCCCTTTTGATCCCTCACGTCCTTTCTCCTCACCTCAAAACCCATTGGATGAGGTGGTCAGAGGTCCCTCCCCCCCTGATTTTCTCATCCGTTGGGTCTTCAGAACAAGGCGAGGAAAGAGGCCGCAAGGAATCAAGGAAATGCAATTGAGATTCTCCCTATTAGAGAAAGAGTTTGCCTGAAGATTTTAACCTATTAAGCATTAAAGTGCTTAAGTATTTGAATAGTGCAGTGTAGTTTAAATAAATGTGAAGGGTATGGTAGGGAGGGAGAAGAGCCGCGCTCAGTAAAGAAGAGTGGTGTCAGTATTGATCCCTGAGGCACACCTTTCTCTATGTAGCTCTTGGGCGCCCACTCGGGGTCTACGTCAGCATAAGGGTCGTTGTAGTGCACCACAGCTGCTTCCTCTTCCTCCTCGTAGTCAACTGGTGGGGGTGGAGGAGGGGGAGGAGCCTCATCAAACATGGGCAGGTCATCCGGCGGAGGAGGCGGAGGCAGAGTAGGTGTGTCCGCAACTGCCAAACGGCAGTAGAAGGGAGGGGGTAGAAATGAGATTAGGAACGCTGCCTGAAACTGGGACGAAGGAAACAGCACATTACATATGGGCTGCACATGCAACCGAGAAAACCATGCAAAACCGTGCAATCGTAGCAGAGCAACATGCAGGGGTGTGTATATGCTAGGTTGGTTAGTCGGTCAAGGACCAAATGCACGACAGCGAGTTGTTGGCATGCCGATTTTGACCGTTGTTCCTCCAGGTCACTTGTTCAAGTCACGTTTTAAGAAATGTAATTTAGTTGCAAGTGTTCTTTGCCACTAAGGCAATGCTGCACTTTAATGTGAACTTGTTTGGACACTTTCCATCATCTTCCCACAACATTTGAGTTCTCTTTTTGGTTAAAATGAATGACTACAAATGAGTAATGTCAAAAACAATACAATAGACTGCAGCCTGAATAGTAAGTTATGAGCTCTCTAAATGAGATGCTTAATTAGTATGCGTGGATCGTGGAGGTTTACCTGCATAAATCTAACATGATACCATTCATATGTTGTACCAAAGGGAACAGGAGCTAAAATATTCTCAGGGTTGTGTATATCAAAGGGGATGAAATGGGCACTATTCCAAGTGGGTTTTGTTTTACTCCATCTACTGGAAATTAAAGCCGTCATACTCTTAAGAAACACCAATAAAATGGTGCTATTTCAATTCTGCCCGTAACATAAATCTGTCTAACAATAGCAGGCTAAGCTTCTTTAGCGTTACATAAAAGCATGCACACTATTTCTCTGTTGATCACACACACAACACATTTGCATATGTTAAGTCCTTCCGCTCATACAGCGCATTTTTTGAGTGAAATTATACTTTATACTTAACATTTGCCTTATCGTACACGTGGGACTTTGTGGAAATACCATTTCAGCTGCCAATTTCATTGTACATTCTCCTAAATAATCCTGGAATGGAGCACTGAAGAAAGCAATGGGTGCCAATGGTAATAAGAATGTGTCTATCAGAACTACTTATTAACACAGACAGTAGATGAGGATGATGATATTGAGGATGTTTAGTGTCCAGCATAAGACTGACAAATGAGTGAACAGGCACAAGGCATGCTGTGTGTGATTGACAGGTGGAGGTGTTCTACATCTACGGAGGTGTTCTACATCTAGTTCTACAGAGGTGTTCTACATCTAGTTCTACAGAGGTGTTCTACATCTAGTTCTACATCTAGTTCTACAGAGGTGTTCTACATCTAGTTCTACAGAGGTGTTTTACATCTAGTTCTACAGAGGTGTTTTACATCTAGTTCTACAGAGGTGTTTTACATCTAGTTCTACAGAGGTGTTTTACATCTAGTTCTACAGAGGTGTTTTACATCTAGTTCTACAGAGGTGTTCTACATCTAGTTCTACAGAGGTGTTCTACATCTAGTTCTACAGAGGTGTTTTACATCTAGTTCTACAGAGGTGTTTTACATCTAGTTCTACAGAGGTGTTTTACATCTAGTTCTACAGAGGTGTTTTACATCTAGTTCTACAGAGGTGTTTTACATCTAGTTCTACAGAGGTGTTTTACATCTAGTTCTACAGAGGTGTTTTACATCTGTTCTACAGAGGTGTTTTACATCTAGTTCTACAGAGGTGTTTTACATCTAGTTCTACAGAGGTGTTCTACAGAGGTGTTTTACATCTAGTTCTACAGAGGTGTTCTACAGAGGTGTTTTACATCTAGTTCTACAGAGGTGTTCTACAGAGGTGTTTTACATCTAGTTCTACAGAGGTGTTCTACATCTAGTTTTACATCTAGTTCTACAGAGGTGTTTTACATCTAGTTCTACAGAGGTGTTTTACATCTAGTTCTACAGAGGTGTTTTACATCTAGTTCTACAGAGGTGTTTTACATCTAGTTCTACAGAGGTGTTTTACATCTAGTTCTACAGAGGTGTTTTACATCTAGTTCTACAGAGGTGTTTTACATCTGTTCTACAGAGGTGTTTTACATCTAGTTCTACAGAGGTGTTTTACATCTAGTTCTACAGAGGTGTTCTACAGAGGTGTTTTACATCTAGTTCTACAGAGGTGTTCTACAGAGGTGTTTTACATCTAGTTCTACAGAGGTGTTCTACAGAGGTGTTTTACATCTAGTTCTACAGAGGTGTTCTACATCTAGTTTTACATCTAGTTCTACAGAGGTGTTCTACATCTAGTTCTACATCTAGTTCTACAGAGGTGTTCTACATCTAGTTCTAGAGAGGTGTTCTACATCTAGAGAGGTGTTCTACATCTAGAGAGGTGTTCTACATCTAGAGAGGTGTTCTACATCTAGAGAGGTGTTCTACATCTAGAGAGGTGTTCTACATCTAGAGAGGTGTTCTACATCTAGAGAGGTGTTCTACATCTAGAGAGGTGTTCTACATCTAGAGAGGTGTTCTACATCTAGAGAGGTGTTCTACATCTAGAGAGGTGTTCTACATCTAGAGAGGTGTTTTACATCTAGTTCTACAGAGGTGTTTTACATCTAGTTCTACAGAGGTGTTTTACATCTAGTTCTACAGAGGTGTTTTACATCTAGTTCTACAGAGGTGTTTTACATCTAGTTCTACAGAGGTGTTTTACATCTAGTTCTACAGAGGTGTTTTACATCTAGTTCTACAGAGGTGTTTTACATCTAGTTCTACAGAGGTGTTTTACATCTAGTTCTACAGAGGTGTTTTACATCTAGTTCTACAGAGGTGTTTTACATCTAGTTCTACAGAGGTGTTTTACATCTAGTTCTACAGAGGTGTTTTACATCTAGTTCTACAGAGGTGTTTTACATCTAGTTCTACAGAGGTGTTTTACATCTAGTTCTACAGAGGTGTTTTACATCTAGTTCTACAGAGGTGTTTTACATCTAGTTCTACGGAGGTGTTTTACATCTAGTTCTACGGAGGTGTTTTACATCTAGTTCTACGGAGGCGTTTTACATCTAGCTCTACGGAGGCGTTTTACATCTAGTTCTACGGAGGCGTTTTACATCTAGTTCTACGGAGGCGTTTTACATCTAGTTCTACGGAGGCGTTCTACATCTACGGAGGCGTTCTACATCTACGGAGGTGTTCTACATCTAGATCTAGAGGGAAAAGAAGAGCGTGTAGTGGGCCTCAGGACTTACTGTTCTCCTGCACCCTGGCCACAAAGCCTGTCAGAGGTATCTGTGGAGTCAGCTGGGGCATGGGAGGAGGAGGGGGAGCGATAGACACTGGAAGCCGCCACAGGCGCACACCGACAGACAGACCAACAGACAGACAGACACACACACACACCGACAGACACACCGACACGGACAGACACAGAAACAGACATAAACAAAACGAAATAGAGAAAGCAAGGATATAAAGTAGACAGAGGACAGATATCAGTCACCCAGAACAATATAGGAAAATATTAAAATATTAAGAGAAACAGACAGAATACCACCCCAACCCAAGTCAATGCAATACTCTAACAGAATTAAGAGACACAAAGCATGTGTGACAAAGCATAAAAACAGTCTATGCTTGTGGTTTTTAGTTGAGAGACAGAGTCTAGATTCCCCCAGGTATTTAGTGGTACAGATTGAGGGATTAAAAAGGGATTAGGTTTGATTGTCGTTGCTATTTCCTGCTCCTAATCACAATCTGAACCAGATGATTGTAGTGTCGGGACACGACCAGAGAGAGGTGCTGCTAACCCTGGCTCTCAATGAACCAAGTTACTTTCACAACTAGTGGCGTGAAGAGTGCCACCAATCTTAAAAATAACCTGTAAACCTTAGAGGTCAGCATCAGGTTTATAAGGAATTGGGTGCCATTTTGAACGCAGTTCAGGTGGAAGAGTGTGTGTGCGTCTGTCTGCCTGTCTGTGTGCGTGCGTCTGTCTGTCTGTGTGCATGCGTCTGTCTGTCTGCCTGCCTGTCTGTCTGTGTGCGTGCATCTGTCTGTCTGTCTGTGCTTGTCTGTGTGCGTGTGTCTGTGCCTGCCTGCCTGTCTGTGTCTGTATAGCATGTTGCCAATGTCCACACTGCCTACATTTATCTTGTGACAGTTTGATGTTTCGGTCTGAAATCAAATAAGGATGTTATGACATATTTTTGAAATGATTGGGGCAATATTTAATCGTCCATCCCAAATAGGTTACTGATAATGGTGGTTTAAGCTTGCTCTATAGGTGTTTGAAATCAACCCCAGGCCACGATCTTTACTGAACCAAGCATGTGACCGCGCCTCCATACACTCCCCCCTTTTAAACACCAGACGGTCTTTTACAGGGCAAGTGAATGAGAGAGGCGAGACCAATCTCAATTCAAAAACGCACAGGTGGCTGCTGTCGGCTTGAGTTTCTCACATTTTATCCTAAGTTCTTTTGGCTTTTCCAGGACTTAATGACGTTACTGAGTTCAGTACGCCTCCACATCACCGAGTTTGTGTTGAAGGGTACAGTACATGACTAAAAATAAACACCGTGCTTAAGTTAATGGACACCTTGAGCTGGAGTCACCTTGTGGAGGCTGGCTAGTATATTTTAGGAAATGGGGAGAAGAAAAAAAATCACTTTAAAAAATGTTGTGAAAACACTAAGAAATTGTGATTTAAGAAAACGTCATCTCGTACTTAAACGGAGACCAAAAAGCAGTGACTCTGCAATCCCTGCGTATGTCGATCGCCTGGATTGTACCAGCTGGAAAATCCGAGGACAAGAAAGCATTCTACATAAAGGCACAAGACGTTCAACCAGAGAGAAATACCTTAACCTGCACTTTGAGACAGGAGGCAAGTCAATACTACTGCTTTGAAGAAACTACCCTTCAGGGCGATGTAACAGTCACCGTTGCCGGCATTTCACAACAAACCCAACGCCGCTGGCCTGCAAAGCCTATCATAGTTTAGAATGTGGACGACACAGACGTCTGTTGGTTTCCAGTGGTATTTCCCGCGAGTGTAAATTTAGTATTTGTGTACCAGAGGGACATGCTAGGTGACATACAGATGTAGTCACAGTGATGTCATTAGCTTCGGTGGCACCCAGTAAGAGTCGCAGAACTCAGCGTGGGACAGTGAACCCTTTTCTAAGAGCGTGATATAGTATAACTCCCCTTTGCTAGGAGTTTATGAGAGGGAAGTTCCCTTTAGGGGGAAACTATCCATCTCCCGTCTAATAGAGGGCTGTTGGGGGGGGGCATGAGTGTCTTACTTGAGTTATGGGGGTAGGCGGGGGTGCCCCCATTAATGTATGGCTGCTGTATCTGCTGCTGTTGTAGCTGTAGGGCCTGCTGCTGCTGCTGCAGGGAGAACTGGGAGCTGACGGACGGCGCCCGGCGGTAGGTGCCCGTGGCCGAAACCATGGAGACCGAGGAGGTGGTGGAGTTGTGCCGTGAGATCTGCCGTGAGATGGTGCCGAACTGGGACATGGGGATGGGGCCTAGACCAGGCCCGGGAGCCACCGCTAAAGTAGAAAACACCCACAGAAAGAGAACGGGATAGAGGAGGGGAGGGAGAGTCAGAGAGAGAGGAAATGACAAAGGGGAGGACAGAAAGGGGGAGAGAAAGAGAGAGAGAGCCCAGCAAATGAATCAGTGACACCCAACAACAGAGTAGACCCAAAATCTGCAGAGCAATCATTGGATCACCGAAGCAACTGAACCACCAGCTTCACCACCAATCACAGAGACCCAGAAGAGGGAAGGGGAAGGGACAGGCGACACCACAGCCAATCCTGATGGAGAAGGAGTCATTTACACCCAGATGCATTCCTTTAGTGCAGAAACATTTACTTCCATCCATCATTGGCTACAACCACAAAATCTTCACCCAAAAAGCATGCTTGATATAATATCAGTTACTTGTGCCCCAGTGTACATTTGTTTTGTAAAAGAGGCAAGGGAGAATAGAAGACACACATAATTTGAGGCTAGGAGACAGTTGAAAGGGGATAGCTGCTTAGGCTTCTCCTGTGGCGTTCTGGCACTTCACTGAACACGGGTTTTGGGCTCAATGAAATTGAACCTGCATTGCAGTAATTACACAGTGACACACGTTCTCTGCTGTATTCAAATTGCAGGACTTTTCGGGCGATGTAAAAACGTGCACTAGATACACACGTCACAGGTAGATGTAGTTCTACGGTATGAGGAATTTTTCAGAAATACACTACATTTTAAGCACACACACACACGTTTGCGGCGCAGTACAGAACAGATTTAAATTTACCCTGACTACAACCAATCCATTAAGTTTTCTAGACGCCTACCATTTGTAACACGTCAACATTTTCACAACAATAAATATTACTGCAGCAGTTAAAGCATATATCATGACTGTGTCGTCAAAATATTTGAATGAGGGAGTGTGTGTGTGTGTTTGAGTGAGTGTGCAGTAAATATGAAAGTGTGTGTGTGTGTGTGTGTGTGTGTGTGTGTGTGTGTGTGGTGTAGAATGTGTTTTCCTCCAGTTGGGTATTTCCTGTTTACTGGGTTAGATAACGGTAGCTCTCTGGAGAAGCTCTCCTCTCAGATACTGGTGAGTGATTGTGTGTGTGTGCATATATGTGAGTGTGAGTGAATGTGTGTGTGTGTGTGTGTGTGTGTGTGGGTGAATGTGTGTGTAGAATGATAACAGTAGCTCTCTGGAGAAGCTCTCCTCTCAGATAGTGATGAGTGAGTGTGTGTGTGTATATATGTGAGTGTGAGTGAATGTGAGTGAATGTGTGTGTATATATGTGAGTGTGAGTGAATGTGTGTGTGTGTGTATATATGTGAGTGAATGTGAGTGAATGTGTGTGTGTGTGTGTGTGTGTGTGTGTGTGTGTGTGTGTGTGTGTGTGTGTGTGTGTGTGTGTGTGTGTGTGTGAATGTGTGTGTAGAATGATAACAGTAGCTCTCTGGAGAAGCTCTCCTCTCAGATA